>NW_006400263.1:378474-390401 GCF_000299155.1 Elephantulus edwardii
AACAACAACAACATATGAAATGCTATCAGAGCATAGCAGAATAATTAGAATAAAAGTATTATAGAAGGTGTCAAGCAGTTAATGAAAAAATATTTGTTTTTCTAGGTTTTGTTATATTTGTGGTATTATCCTCCTTTGCTGATTACAGAAAGATCATCAACAGAGTTAAAATTTGACCTTAAGTATGTCCCACCTGAGTTTAAAAACCAACTCAGGAACAGGTTTGAGACCTCAAACACTAATGAGTGAAGATCAGATGAGCTGTGGGAGGATATCAAGAATAGCATCCATGAAGAATGCAAAAGTGCATTATAAAGACAGAAGAAGAAGAAAATATCAAAATGGATGTCAGAAGACACTCTGAATATTGCACTAGTGCACCAAGAAGCCAAAGCAAAGGGAAGAAATCAAGAAGTTAAGACGCTGAATAGAAGATTGCAAAGGGCAGCACGGGAAGACAAAGTATTATAAGGAAATGTGTAATGAACTGGAGTCTGAAAATCAAAGAGCCATACTTACTCAGTGTTCCTTAAGTTGAAGGAACTAAAGAACAAATTCAAGCCTCAAGTTGCAATGCTAAAGGATGCTTTGGGTAAAATATTGAATGATCCAGAAAGTATTAAAAGATGAAAGGAGTATATAGAGTCACCGTACCAAAAAAAAATCAGTTGACACAGAAGAATTTCAAGAAACAACTTATGATCAAGAGGCACTGGTGATGAAAGAGGTAGTCCAGGCTGCTCTTGAAGGACTTGGCAAAAATAAAGCCCCAGGAATAGATGGAATGTAAACTGACATATTTCAACAAACAGTTGCTGCCCTGGATGTGCTTACCAGGTTATACCAAGAAATCTGGAAGACAACTACCTAGCCAACTAACTGGAAGAGAGCAATATTTATTCTCATTCTTAAAAAAGGTGACTCAAAAGATTATGGAAATTATTATAAAATATCACTCATATCACACACAAGCCAAATCCTGCTGAAGATTATCCAGAAACAACTGGAACAGTATATTGACAGAGAACTACCAGAAATACAAGCTGTTTAGAAATATAAGGGTTCAAAAGAGGTCATGGCACTTGAAACATTACTGTCAATGTCAGATGGATCTTGACAGAAAGCAAAGAGTACCAGAGGGCTATCTATCTGTATTTCATTGAATATGCAAAGGCATTTGACTATGCGGATCACAACAAATTGTGGTTAACCTTGAGGAGAACGGGAATCCCAGAACACTTAATTGTGCTTATGTGAAACCTATACTTGGGCCTGAAAGCAGTTCTCAGAACAGAGTAGGGAAACACTGCATGGTTCAAAATCAGGATGAGAGTGTGTAAGGGATGCGTCTTGTCTCCATACCTTTTCAAACTATATGCAGAACAGATCATTTAGGAGGCTGGGCTCTATGAGGAGGAATATGGCATCAGGATTGGAGGAAGACTCATCAGCAACCTACGCTATGCAGATGACACAACATTGCTTGCTGAAATTGAGGTGGACCTGAAGCGCTTACTGAAGAAGGTCAAGGGCTGTAATGACAAAGATTCTCACAACTGGGCCAATTGGCAGCACCGTGATGTGTGGAGAAGAGATTGAGGTGGTTAACAGTTAACAGCTTGCTCGGCTCCACAATCAACAGTCTTGGCACCAGTAGTGAGGAAATAAATATACTAATTGCATTAGGTAAATGTGCTGTCAGAGACCTTTGGAAAGTACTGAGAAGCAATGATGTCAGTCTAGAGACTAAGGTGCACCTGATCCAGGCCATGGTCTTCCCACTTTCTTGCTATGCATCAGGGAGCTGGATAATGAGTAAGGATGACAGAAGAAGAATTGATTGATTCCTTTCAATTGTGATGTTGGAGAAGAGTCTTGAACATACCATGGACCACCAAGAAAACAAATAGGTCTGTCTTGGAGAGGGTAAAACCAAGTTTCTCCTTAGGAACTAATGATTTTGAAGTTCTATCTCACATACTTTGGGCACATGGCTATGCTCAGAAGGGTGGGACAAGGAGGGAAGAGGAAGACTGGATGAGATGGATTGATACAGTAACTAGGGCAATGA
Organism: Elephantulus edwardii; assembly: GCF_000299155.1. Classification (NCBI taxonomy): domain Eukaryota; kingdom Metazoa; phylum Chordata; class Mammalia; order Macroscelidea; family Macroscelididae; genus Elephantulus; species Elephantulus edwardii. The sequence goes on from NW_006400263.1 coordinate 380,546, forward strand.
GAGTAGGTATGTTGGAGTCAGTGAGACTGGCTTAGGACAGCGCAGGCTTCAGAGCTATTATATATAGAGTTGCTATGAGTCACAGGTGACTTGACAACACATAACCTGTTTTTACATTCTAAATAAATATCCACATTTGTATCTAGCATTTTAGGTTTAATCTTGAATTATTCTTTTTTAATAATAGACCTACAAATTCTAAAATCTTCAGATCCACAAAACTCACATTTATCTTTGACTGCTTACTGAGAATATAACCTTATTCTTCAAGATACAATGATTATGAAAACGAAATTATTTTCTTCAAGGAGCATGTTTGATAAGGGAAATAAAAAGGAAAAAGTGGAAATTTTTCTATATTTAAGATGGACTCAGTCTAGAAGGTTCAGACATTGTTGGCTTTCAGGTTGATTACCAACTCATATGACCCTCCATTGGGTTCCAAGGCTGTGAATTGAAAGAGGAGGATATGTTGTCGTTGTGTACCATGGAATTGGAGCTGAACGTCCAGAGGGTTTTCAGAGGCAGTTAATTCCTAGGCAGGAAATTGTTCATTCTTCTTCCATGGAGTTGCTGGCAGATTTGAATTGTGTGCCTTCAGGATTGCAGGGCAGCCACCACCACTGGAGACAAGCAGCCTTAGAGTCTCAGTGAACTCAGTAGGGACTATACCACCAGAGATATCATAAGAAGGTTCAGGGAAAGCTCTCTCAGATTAATTGTAAATTTGTTTTCCTGTGCTCTTCTTCCTGAAACCTCATGACTATAGTAGCTTATTTAACCCAAGAGACAGCTGTAAGCTCCTATAGTCCAAGTGACTTTCCAAAATTGAACATCTTACTAATAACAGCGTCGCTAGATAATAAATCTCAAAACATCTAGTGTCATACTCTTACTATATCATGCTGTAATTGCATTACTGTTCCCAAAGCAGAACTACCATCAAAAATATGAGATAGTTCTTAGTGTAGATCTCCCAACCATTAAAGTGTGGATACAAGTATAATTTTAAAAGGCTAAGCTTCTTTATTTGAAACATCCACTAAAGGAATACACTTCTATACATATTTTAACCAAACCAAACAAAAAATCCCATTTCTGGCAAGTTAAATCTGACTCACAGTGATCCTAGAGGACAGAGAACTGACCCATATGATTTCCAAAGCTGTAATCCTTACAGAAGTGGACTGCTACATCTTTCTCCCTAAGGCTAGTGGGTTCAAATCATACAGTATTTACTGGGTGGCAGGTGGCCTAAGAATATCAAGACAGCTGTCAACATCAAGGAGAGCACTAGCCCATGAAAAGCAAGCAGATGGATTGGGGCACTTTCCTAGCTGCCTCCTAGAATAATAGCCATGCGTGTCCAAATGAGGCTTCGTCGCACTGCCCAGGGCAGCAAAAAGCTATTACAGTATTGGCTATAGCCCTCAGTTAGGAGATGGGGCCAGGGCACATTCTCTGCTTTTCTTTGTTTGTTTAGCTCAAGTTTTCATTCAGAACCACAATAGCAACTAAAGAAAGAAAAAATAAGGGGGGAAAGATGTTTATATTTCTCATTTTGTTACACTCTACTTATTATGATTTGTACTACAGGAAAATGCCTCAATACTGCTGCTTCACTGAGAACAGATGGTGAAATTTTTAAGTAATTGATTATTCAGACTTCCATGAGGTTTTATTGTACTGTTTGTCTGCATTTTATCTGCAGAACATGTGGCGATTGAGATGTGTTAGTTTGATCCAAGTTATATTATTTCTTTCATCTCTCTCTGTAATGCTACAAAAAATTGCATATTTACTTTCCAAAGAGTGTAATATTTACTAATACAAAACTGTGTTTTCTAACAAGTATGTAAATAGAAGGAACATCCCTTTGGCAAACATAATTACAGGACATACTGAAAAATAGTTGTTCACACTAACTCAGTTTGTTGTGTCTTTTGTCTGAGTCTAATGCATGACATTAACTTTTACCTGTGCAACATCTCAAGAATGACATTGCTGATAGCTCAGAATAATACGGTATTAACTAAATTTAACCCCTATATTCCATTTTGCTAAACTACTTCATTTTAATACATAAGTCATTCACTACATTGTACATTTCTTATATGTACTTTTAAATGGATCTATTCCCTAAAAACAATTATGAATCTCTGAGTTGATAATTTTGTTGTTTATTGAAAATGTCATTTATCAGGGCTTCATGAAATCAAGCTTTAGAGTAATAATAATAGGTTTATTAATTGACTTCCTCCTTTTTTCATTTTGAAATTTTATGTTAATTATATACAATGTCCCACAGGCCTGTATTCTCTTACTAAAGACCCTCTGTTCCCAGCTTTATTTGGTGCAAAGGTTTGGGTTTTGTTTTTTTTTTAAAAGAAAAAAAAGATGTAGAAGCAGCTGCTATTGTGAGCAAATGTTTTGATTTGAGAAAGAAAGCAGCTGGAAACACTAGATGTCATATAAGATGAACCAGTTTTCACATAAACTCATCGAGGGTGTTACTAATTCCAACATTAATGCTATTTCTCTTACATGAGGGGTTTTATGTTTTGGTTTGCTTTTGTGTTTACATAGAATGGAATGGGACCTACACACATTGATTATAATTTGGAATGATGAACTACTACTGAATACAGAACTGAAAAAAACCTGACTTACTAATCTATTCAACTCTTTTTGCTACAATCCATCTTGGATTAACAAACTTGCAGAACACTTCATTGAACATTTTGCTAAATATAGTAATTAAAAATACATATAAAGTTTATAAAGATAAATACTACTATCACTCACACACTCATTGCCATCTGGTCGGAGTCTACCTATATCTGACCTTCCTGGAGGTTTCTGGAAGCTGTAAGTCATACTGGAGGAGACTACCCGTCTTCCTTCCTTAGAGCAGCTTCTAGATTCAAGCAGGCCAGCTTTAGGTTACCAATGGAACTGGCTACAGACTAAACCACCAGAGGTTCCCTCAGTATTACTATATGTTGCTGCGTTGTTATGTGCCATCTAGTTGGAAGTGACTCACAGCTGACTTTCAGAGGCAGGTTTTCAGAGACTGTAAATCACTGCTCATTTTTCTCCCAAAGAAAAATTTAAACCATTTGAACCATGTACCTTTGAGTTGGCAGCACAACTGCTTACCAATTAGGACATGATTTTCAATTTTTGAAAGAGAACTATGATGAGTATACTTCTCAGTGATGCCAATTTTGTTTTGAAATATTTATAAGTATTCATCAAACTATAATATAATGGATTTTATAAATAATAATAAACACTATACAACAAATAACAGGCAACATCATCATAGATGGAGAAAGAGTAGAACTGTCAATTATTTCCTCTTACTTGAATCCCTTGGTACCAGCAGTCAGGAGATCAGGAGACATACTGGTCTGGGAAAGTCTATAATCAGGGATCACTCAAAATTATTGAGGAGCAATGATGTCATTTTGAGGACTAAGGTATGCCTGATTCAGGCCATGGTCTTTCCAATCACTTGCTATGGATCTAAGAGTTAGACAATAAAGAAGGATGACAGAAGAACTGATTCCTTTGACCTGTAAAGTTGCAGAAGAGAAATGTACTGGAGAAGGTGCAGCAGCGGCCAGAAAGCTCCTTGGAGGAAAAGATGATAAAGCTTCATCTCACATACTTTGGGGATGTTACCAGGAGGGTCTATTCCTTGGAAAAGAACTTTGTACTTGAAAAGATGGAGGGTTAGCGACACAGTAGCTGCAGCAATGGGCTCAAGTACATAAAAAATTACTAGGATGGCACAAGATAGGCCAAGATTCACAACTGTTGTTCATAGGGTCGCTATGAGTTTTAGTCAACTTCATGGCACCTAACAACAACAACATACACTAAATAAGGAGTTTTTGTGGCCTAGTCAGTTTTTCAGAACCCAGGTTGGGGCAGAGGCTTGAGGCCTTATGGGTCCAAAGCAGATCTTCGCTGTCATCTAGGAAGGCAGCCCCGCCACAGCGAGGTCTAGGCAGGGGCTGCACTGCAATTCCACAGGAACAGTGCTTGAATGCATCAGCTGCTCTGCAGGAGAAGGATGTGCAACCTTCTCTCCGTGAGATTTACTGCCTCTGAAAACGCGCTGCAGGATCAGTTAAGAGTCTATTCAGACCTAGCAGCACGCAGCAACAAAAAAATACATGACATATTTTCATCAATCACTCCTTCCTCAGAATTCTAGTAAAATTCTCACTGGCAAAGAAAGAGCACAAAAGAAAAATAATCATTGTACCTATGAACTCTGGTGGCCTAATGGCAAAAAAGTTGTGCTGCAGTCCCCAAGGCACATGGTTTGAGGCCACCAGCTGCTCCACAGGAAGATGAGCAATCTCCCTGGCGATTACTGCTTTTGAAAACCCACCAGAGTGTCAGCTATGGGTCGGTTCTGACCCCATGGTATACAACCAAACAACAACAACATACCTATGAAAAGGGAGCTCTGGTGGCTTAGTGATAAGAAGCTGTGCTGCCAACTAGAAGACAAGAGGTATGAACCCACCTGCTGCTCTGCAGGAGAAAGATGGACAATCTCTTTCCATTGATTAACTTCCTCCGAAAACCTGTTGCAGGATCAGCTATAGTTCACAACAACGACGACAAAAATGACATACCTGTGAATAGAGGCAGAACAAGATAAAAAGTTAGGTTCTATTCTTAGATACGCTCTTTACCACACCCTCTGAAAACTGTGCTTTAGTTCATGAGTGGGGGTGGTAATACTTAGATATGTTTTATTACTGTTTTAATCTTCGTACATATTACCTGTATGAAAATATTGAACTTCTGAGCTCTTGGTTAACAATGGAACACATACTGTAATTTCTATCCAAGATCCTGTTGTGATTAGGTTAGATTGGACACTTCAAAAGTACTCCTTACAGCAAAAGACAATAACCAAAAGAAATTATACATTCACAAACATCCAGTAGGAATATTTTTATTCAAAACCCAAAATTAAAATTATAATACTTATAATTGACATCATATTAACGATTACATGTGAATCTAGATAATTCACTTTCATATTCTGTCTTCCTTTTCACTTATTTGCATTCCCTCAAACAAGCACTTTCATTTCACTAGTTGTTATTTCCCCAAGTGATTAGTTCTTTTCCATTATCATGCATTGGGCTTACTTCTCATACTGGCAAATATATTGACAAACTATTTGGAATTATCAAGTCTTGAAGGCAATTATATAAACAAATTACTTTTATTAACATCACAGCTGGTATTCATTTTAAATAACTCAATAAGAAAGAAGGCTAATTCCACTTCCATCTGGTTCAACAGGAACTCCACTTCAGACGATCAATCATGTACATCATCAAGTGAAGTAGAAACCACACCACAATATAAAACATGTCTCTATAACATCTTCAACCTTGTGAAACCTGACAGGAAGTCTGTCATTTCCATTCCAAGTTTTTGTCCCAACATTTAAGGACATTTTGTGATTTCTACAGAAATCACTTTAGTGTAACCCAATCTAGTTTAGAACAAAAGAAAATGTAACAAATTTTTATTGATGATAAACTTTTTCTGTAGCCATTAAGGAATATAGAGAAAGAAATCCCTTTGTTGTTGGTATTTTTGCAGAACAGGATATTAATCATAACCATCAAAACCACCACGAGTTGCCAGAGAGTTCATTCTGACTCATGGCAATCCGATGTGGCAATCCTAGAACAGCTCTGCAGGGTTTCAGTGGCTGATTTTTTAGAAATAGGTCACTAGGACTTTCTTCTGAGGAACCTCTGGGCAGAGTTGAACTTCCACATTTTTTGGCTAACAGCTGAGCACACTAGTCATTGCACCACTAGTCATTACACAAGGAAATAGAGACCTTAGAATGCCTTAGTGGTAAGTTGTGCTGCCTACCCGAAGGTAGGTGGTTTGAATCCAGTAACTGCTCTGTGAGAGAAAGATGGGCAATCTCCTCCCATCTAATTTTTAGCCTCTGAAAACCCCCTTGGAAGGTCAGCTTAAGAGTTAGTCCTAACTCAACAGCACATAACAACAACAGATAAAATCTAAAGATCACTGGCCCATTAGTGGGTGAAAAAATAAGTGGTATTAGCTTCTTTAAATTCAATTAAGAACTTTGATGAGCGGAATTGTAAAAATAAAACAAAACAGCAGCCCATTGCCAATCAAGTTGATTCCAATTCAGAGTACAATTTTCTCACTTGGGTTTCAAATCTTTATGGAAGCAGATGATCTCGTCTTTCTAACACAGAGAACCGAGTGGATTAGAACTCTCATCTTTTTGGGTAGTGATTGAGTACTTTAGCCACTGCATCATCAAGGATCTTTGGCAGGAATACTGCATTAAATACTGCAGGAATACTGTACTATATTAAATATAACTGATGTACATGTAATAAATATTGTTGCCTTGCCTTGCTTGCTGATAGTGATGAGAATTTGAAGCACTTATTACAGAAGATCAAGAAAGGCAAGATCAAGGAATGCAGCCTTTGGTATGGATTGCATCTCAAAAGAAAAAGAACAAACAAACAAAAATGCAAAAATTCTTTCCACTGGACCAAAAGCAACATCATAATGGTTGGAGAAGAGATTGAAATTGGTAACAACTTATTCTTGCTTGGATCCGCAATTAACACGCTTGGTACCAGCAGCCAGAAAATGAGATACATTGTACTGGGAAAATCTGCAGTCAGGGACATCTCCAAATTATGAAGGAATAATGATATCAGTTTGAGGACTAGGTGTGTCTGATTCAGGCCATAGTCTTTCCAATTACTTGCTATGCATCTAAGAACTGCACAATGAATAAAGATGACAGAAGAAGAATTGATGCTTTTGAGCTGTGGTGTTGGAGAAGAGCACGGAACATCCCTTGAATGGCCAAAAGAACAAATACATATGTGTTGGAGAGGGTACAGGCAAGAGTGCTCTTTGGAGGCAAGGAATGGTGAGGCTCCACCTCACTTACTTTGGGCAAGTTGCTAGTAGGGACTGTTCCTTGAAGATGGATGTGATGCTGGGAAGGATGAAGGAGAGGAAGACCCTCGACCAGGTGGACTGACCCAGTGACTGCTGCAGTGGGCTCTTGTGTGTCAGGAAGTGTGAAGATGACATAGGATAGAATAGGGTTCAGATCTTTTGTCTATAATGTTGTTACGAGTTGTACTCGACGGCATCTAACAACAATTACCTTGTCATTCTCTATTTTTTTAAAAAAATCCCATCAACATACTTGTTTCAGAGCTATCCATTGACTCAGTAAAGATTCACTCTTCTGAATATTGTTAAGCCCTGTACTTGGTGACTGGAGTTCTCACTTGGGTCTACTCTCTAGGAACTCAGTCTCAGAGAAGGAAACATGCACCTAGGCAACAATACAAAATTACAAAATAATGAAATAAATATGAACAGTAACAAAGGTATCTGGGGAAAAGAAAAAGAGAGTGCTTAACCAAATAGGTATAGTGGCGTTGTTATTGTTGTGTACTGTAAAGTCAGAACTGGGCCATAGGTGACCCTCTGGAGGGTTTTCACAAGCAGTTAGTCATACAGGAGGAGATTGTCCATCCTTATCCTGGGGAGTAGCTGGTGGCCTTGAACCATGTGCCTTTGAGATCGCAGCGCAGCTTCTTGCTAGTGTGTTAATATATGCTGGCTGTAAAATGAAAGTGTATTGATCCAAATTCATGAAGCATCCACAGGAGAAAAATGGGCAGACTCCTGCTGTAAAGATTTACAGCCCCAGAAACTCCATGAAGGAGCGCCATGAGTCTGAATCGTCTCAATGGCAGTGAGTTTAATTTGTTGGAATCATATTGGTTGGGGCCATGGACAGACTTTGAAAATGGCAGTTCCAGAACCTAATTAATTTACCTGTTGGAGTAGATCTATATTATTAATATTGCAGAAGCCAAATAGCAGCATCAAGGCCCTATAAGAGTACACACAGTAGTAGGCCAACAATAAACATGTAATTAAGAACTCTTTGCTCTCTGTTTGATTAGGAAATATGCAGTAAATGAGTATTACAACATTATAAATCATCAAATACTCTGCGTGGTATATAAGGACCTACAGGGGCTTTGGTTTCAAACTAGTTTTAAGTGAACCCTTTGCTATAGACTTTTGACCTTCTTTGAAACAACTGCATGATTAAAAAGTAAATAACAATCATAAGGTATGAGAAACATGCAGATGAAGAAATGTTGCACTGATCCTCACACAACCTAAGTGTACAGCTGCCAATTACTGATTATGGCAGGTTAGACCAGTAGATCAGGCTGAAGAAGTCTTAAAATTAATCAGCTCTCTAGTTTAGGACTAAGCTAAAGTGTATAGGAGAACCAGTTTGGCACCTGGAACATTTTTATTTTACATTGTCTTTCATATAGCTGTTCCTTGAATTCACTCTTACACTTGGCAGTTGACAGAATTACTGCTGTCAATGAAATAAAGAAAACCACTTGGTGCATCTTTATGATAGATGATAATGAGAACTTTTCAAAGTAAAAATTGACAATAGTAGTGTATTTTCTTAGAGAGCTCTGGTGGCCTAGTGGCAAGAAACTGCACTGCAAATGTAGAAAGTATGTGGTTTGAGGGCACCTGCTGCTCTGTGAGAAAGACGGGCAATCTCCTCCCGTGTGATTAAACTGCCTCTGAAAACCCACCGGAGGGTCAGCTTTGGGTGGGTTCTGACTCTATGGTACACAACACCATCACCAAAAATGTATTTTCTTTTTTCTGTTGCCAAAACCATTGGATTTTTAAAAAAGATTTTAATGAAAATTTATAAAGAACTTGGATTTCCATTCATGTCGCACATTTTCCTCCCTGTCCACCCTGACCTCCAGTTCACTTTTTCTTTGGAGAAAAAGTTCTTTCATTGTTATACAGTCCCCACCCCTCAGACCGCTTTCCTATGCAGTTCTTACTCTGGACTCTTGTCATGCCAATAATACCTAATCATATGTTTCTTTTATACAGTTCTCTCCCTCTTCTGTTTCAATGCTGTGTACATTATTTATCCCTTCTTTTCTTTGTTTTCCCCCAACCCCTATATCAGTCCTGTTCTACAACAGTGGTACTATGTAGTATTTGTCTTTTTGTGACTGAGATATTTCTCTCAGCATAATGTCCTCCATGGTCACCCATTTTATAGAATATTTCATGAATACATTGTTTTTCAGTGCTGCATAATATTCCATTGTGGGACTATACCACAGGTTCTCTATCCATTCATTTGTTGATGGGCACTTGGGCTATTTCAAACCTTTGCCATTGTGAACAAAGCAGCAATAAACATGGGTGTGCATTTATCTGCTTGGATGGCGGTTATGGTCTCTTTAGGGTATATTCCCAGTAGTGGAATTGCTGAGTCAAATGCTATTTCTATTTGCAACTTTTTGAGAAAGTATCATACTGCCTTAAATAGCGGTTGCACCATTTTACACTCCCACCAACAGTGAATAAGGGTTCCAGTTTCTCCACAACCTTGTCAACATTTGTTGTTTCCTGTTCTGTTTAATTTTGCTATTCTTACTGGCTGAGATGATATCTCATAGTTGTTTTGCATCTCTCTTAGAGCCAGGGATTTTGAACATTTCTTCATGTGTCTGTTCACCATCTGAATGTCTTCTTTGGTGAAGAGTCTGTTCATATCCTGTGACTATTTTGCAACTGGGTTGTTTACTTTTATCTTGTGTGGTGCTTGAGTATTCTATAAATTCTAGCTATAAGTCCCTTATCATATGTCATTACCAAATGTTTTTTCCCATTCTGTGGCTTCCCTTTTTACCCTGTTGAAGAAGTTTTTGGATGT
>NW_006400263.1:390501-391791 GCF_000299155.1 Elephantulus edwardii
AATGAGAGTAGGTGTGTCAGAGTCAGTAAGACTGGCTCTGTATAGGGCAGGGTTCAGAGTTGGTATACATACAGTCACTATGAGTTGCAAGCAACTCCATGGCACGTAACAATAACCACAACAGCATATATCTTCTAATTGATTAGTTTCATCCTCTTCCTTACATGTAGATTACTCAATCCCTCTTTATGGAAGTAAACTCTATTTCTTATCTAATCACAATCTCAATGAAAATCTAGTATCTCTTTCTCTCTTGGGAATCAAGCTGGAGCTGGTTTTGTTCTTGTTGCGAAAAATTTTAAAACATGTTTTTCCCAATATCCATTCTTTCCAGGGACTTCTAGGGGCATAGTCCATAGAGAGTTGTGCGGCTAACCCAAAAGCATTTTTTTTTCTTGTGATTCTAATCTGCCAATGGCTATAGGAGAAAAAAAGAAGTGATCTGCTTCCCTGTGATTTACAGACTCAGAAATCCAACTGATTTCTGTGAGTCAGTTCTGATTTGACAACTATGAGTGAATAAGTTAGGTAGTTCATAATTGTTGTAACTACAAATGCACCATTCTACCCCCCCCTTTTAAATAATTCAAAGTAAGAATTAGGGTGCAAGCTTGAAGCCAATACCACAGAAGTGAATGTGTTGGAGGATGGATAATGATGCATGTTTGCATAGTCCTTCTATCAGAAAAAATAATAGTAACAACAAATATCAACAAAGCTAAAGAAAAGATAGAATATCTATTATGTGCATCAGTTACACATCATCATTGAATCAGAACTGACAAACTCATAGCTGACTCCCTAGCAGGTATTCAGAGGCTACAAATTGCATGGGGATTCAAACACATGTTTTGGGGTTAAAGCACAATTTTTTAGCCACCTGGCTCCCAGAGCCTCCTATAGAAAATTATATTATAAAATCATTATACCTGGATTTCACCTGATGGTATGCATAGGAATTAGATCGATTACATATGTGGAAAGAACCACTGGAGAAGCTCAATATCAGCTGTGAAAACTAGGCCAGGAGCTGATTCTGGAATGGACCACCAACTACTCATATGCAAATTCAAGCTAAAGCTGAGGAAAATTAAACCAAATCCCAGGCAACCAAACAAAATATGACTTTGAGTCTATCCCACCTGAATTTCAGAACCATCTCAGGAACTGGTTTGAGATCTTGAACACTAATGAGCAAAGACCAGATGAGTTGTGGGAGGATATCAAGGGTATCATCCAGGAAGAGTGCAAACGGTCATTGCAAAGACAGAAGAGGAAGAAAAGACCAAA
>NW_006400263.1:396309-434195 GCF_000299155.1 Elephantulus edwardii
TTGAGTTGGTTTTTGTGTATGGTGTGAGGTGTGGGTCTTGTTTGAGTTTTGTGCAGATGGTTTTCCAATTTTGTCAATACCATTTTTTAAAAGGCTGTCATTTCCCCACTTAACTGATTTCATCTCCTTGTAAAAAATCAGTTGACCATAGGTAGATGGGCTGATTTCTGGGTACACCAATGTATTCTCTAACATTAGATCTATAAATTTAAAAAAATTCTATAATTCATATAAAAGAACTAATTTTCTCCATAATAACTAGTTGCTGTTACTAATACATCTAAGCAGTTGGGTACTGTAATCAGTAATACTATGTCAACATTTATTTTTTAAAAAGAAACTATTTACTGTATTCTGCTTCACAATCAGCAGTTGGCCTAGTTCTCACAGCTGATATTGAGCTTTTCCTGTGATTTTTTTTCCACAGATGTAGTCAATCTGATTCCTATGTATACCATCAGGTGAAATCCATGTGTACAGTTTGCGTTTATGTTTCCTATCATAAGTATTTGCGATGAATAGATCATTGTTTGTACGGATTTCTATCATTCTGTCTCCAGTATCATTTCTGTCACCAAATCCATGTTTTCCAACTACTGATCCTTCTTCCAAGTTTTGCATTCCAGTCACCCATTATTATTAATGCATCTTCATTGCATGTTTGATCAACTTCTGACTGCAAAAGTTGGTAGAAGTCTTCTATTTCCTCCTCTTTTGCTCTAGTTGTTGGTGTACATATTTAAATGATAGTGGTAATTCAGTGAACTTCCTTGTATTACTCTGTCACTAACGATGCTGTACTTCAAGATGGATCTAAAGATGACTTTCTTAACTATGAAAACAACCCAATTTTTCCTCACCTTCTCATATCCAGCATAGTAGATTGTACAATTATCTGATTCAAAATGCCCCATGCCAATTCATCTCACTTTGCCAATACCTAGTATGTCAATATTTATGCCCTCTATTTCTTTATTAACAATGTCCAATTTTCCTACATTCATGCTTCTCAAATTCCACATTCCAATCACTAGTGCCTGCTTACAACTGTTCCTCCTCCTTTGTGTTTCCATATTTGAGGGCTCAGCCCCAGTTGTCATATCTGAGTGTACATAGGGTTTTTGAAGGCCTGTTATTCCAGAAGTGGATGATGGCCAATCCTTCTTCCTAGTCTGTCTTAATTTGAATGCTCAGATTTAGAACAGTATCTAACAGAAAAGCATTCTACAGAAAGGAGCACATGAAAGACATTTCCCACTCATAGAAGCAACTAATAGCAACTAATGTGTTGCTCCCCACATTTGGCAAGTGTGTCTTGACCCATCCTTTTCCCTGCTCGATGAACATCCCCTTCCACTTCCCCCTACCCTGTTCAACTACTAGGCAAGGATTCTGAAGTTCCATCTGACATACTTTGGACATGTTGGAAGGAGGGACCAGTCCTCGGAGAGGGACATTATCCTTGGGAGGGTGGAGGGACAGTGCAGGAGGGGAAGACCCTTGATGAGATGGATTGACTCACTGACTGGGGTAATTGACAACAAATTGTGCTCAAATTGTGTTCAAATTGTGCTCATTAATATTTTTATTCACTTATCTCTACATACGGAAAATCTTGAGTTCTCACCAATACTTCCGCTGTTATCCAACAACCTTCGGTTATTTTCGTTTTCTCACTTTCCATGTCTGTAAATTCCTTCTCCATCAGTGACAAAACTGGCTTCCAATATTCTCTATATACTTAGTCTGTATACTTCTGACTCTGCCACTATATGTAATTAAATTCATATTATCAGCACTACTTTCCCTCAGCATCCAGTGCAGAAACTCTCTTCAACTCTTCCCAAACTCCAATATTCCACAGTAGGCCAAGTGTATGCTTTCCATATTCCACTAGAGCTCCAACCCTGGTGTTGGGCTATTAAGCAACTAAGCCACCATCTCTCAGTAAAGAAAGACTGCCTTGCTTGCAGAGAAGTAGCTTTGTTGTTGAGGTTGCTTGGCCTGCAGAGACTTCATTGCTTTACTTTTCACCATTCAGTGACTTTTAAAAAAATTTCCTTGTCCTTGTGGTTTACTCTTTCCCCCTCCTCCTTTATTTTATACTCTTGACTCACAAAGGTCATGTACATTGTTTTTCACACTGGATCTTTCCCATTTCTTTTATCCATGTCTCTCATTACTGATCAGTTTGTGCTACCCTATGATTCCCCTTGCCCATCCTCACCCCTCCACCCTTGGATCCTCATACACGTCTACAATAATGGTCTTATACAGTATTTATCATTATGGGACTGAGTTAGTTCACTTAGCATAATGCCCTCCAGTCCCTCCTAAGTTAGGTAGTAATTTATAAAATCATTGCTCCTGCATGCCATGTAGTATTCTATTGTGTACAATAATTTCCCAATCCATTCGATTGTGGTTGGACATCTGAGCTGTTTCCATGTTCTTGCAATGGTGAATAATGCTGCTATGAACATTGGTATAGAAGGCTCCATTTGTGCCTCAATTCTCATTTTCTTGGGGTATATTCTAAGCAGTGGAATGGTTGGGTGAATGGAATTCTTTTTTAAGAAGGGAAGCCATCAAGAAGACAGACAAGTAGAAAAACCATTTGTGGGCTTTTTTTTATATATCAATGACAACCACTGAAAAGAAATTTTTGCAGTCTCTTCATCTCTCTACCTCTAATCTGTTTTCTATCATAATTTGTTGTTGCTTAGTTTAATGTAAGCAGAATATTCTTTTGTGTCTACTTGCTAAAACAATTAGTTTAAAATTTATATATATTTTTCTTTGCATATAAGTAGCTAATTTATTTTGTTTATTGACACAGAAGAATTTCATGAAACAACATATGAGCAAGAGCCTGTGGTGATGAAGGAAGAAGGTCAAGCTGCTCTGACAGAATTGGAAAAAAACAAGACTCCAGGAGTCCAAAGCATACAAATTGACATATTTCAACAAACAGACACAGCCCTGGATGTACTCACTAATTTGTGTCAAGAAATTTGGAGAACAACCACCTACCTGGCCAATTTGACTGGAAGCAATCTATATTTGTTCCCATTCCAAAGAAAGGTGACCCAACAGAGTGCAAAATTATAGAACAATATAATTAAAATCACATGCAAGCAAAATTCTGCTGAAAATTATCCAAAAATTACTGGAGCAATACATCAGCAGAAAACTGCCAGATGTGCGGGCTGGGTTTAGAAGAGGCCATGGTACTAGGGGTTTTAAAGCTAATGTTAGATGTACCTTGGCTGAAAGTAAAGAGTATCAGAGGAATATCTATCTGTGTTTCACTGACTATACAAAGGTGTTTGACTATGTGGATCACAACAAACTATGGCTGACTCTGAAAAGAATGGGAATCCCAGAACACTTGATCGTGCTTATGACAAACCTATACTTGGACAAGAAGGTAGTCGTCAGAATAGAGTAAGGAGACACTGTATGGTTCAAAGTTGGGAAGGGTGTACGCCAGGGATGTATCCTGTCTCCGTACCTTTTCAATCTGTATGCAGAGCAGATTATCTGAGACGCTGGGCTGGACAAGGAGGAATGTGGCATCAGGATTGGAGGAAGATTCATTAACAACCTACATTATGCAGATTACACAGCCCTGCTTGCTAAAACTAAGGAGGACCTGAAGCTGGGTACAAAAGGTCAAGGACTGCAGCCTTCAATATTAGTTGAAGCTCAACATCAAGAAAATAAACATTCTCACCACTGGGCCAGTTAGCCGCATTATGATGGATGGTGAAGGGATTAAGATTGTTAACAGCTTTAGTTTGCTGGCCTCTACAATCAACACTCTTGGTACCAGCAGCCAGAAAATCAAGAGACAACTTGCATTGGGAAAGTCAGCTGTCAGGGACATCTCCAAAGCACTGAAAAACAACGTCAGTCTGGAGACCAAGTTGTCCCTGATTCAGGCTGTAGTCGTCACAATTGCTTGCTTTTTGTCAGAGAGCTGGACAATGACTAGAGATAACAGAAAGAAAATTGAGCTTTGAGCTGTGGTGCTGTTTTGAATATGCGGAGATGTTTTGAATATACCATGGGCTGCCAGGAGAACAAACAGGTTCATCCTGGAGAGGGTGAAACCAGGCTGCTCCTTGGAGGCAAGGATCCTGAGATACTTTGAATCTGACATACTTCGAATGTGTTGCAAGGAGAGACATCATGCTTGGAAGGGTGGAGGGACAAAGAAACAGAGGGGGAGATCAGATACAATGGACTGATACAATGACTGGGGTAATGAGGGTAGGTGTGTCGAAGATGGTAAAGCTGGCACAGGATACAGCAGGTTTCAGGGCTATTGTACATAGGGTTGCTATGAACTTGACGGCACATAACAACAACAACAACAACCCTATCACCATCTATACCATTTTCTTTTTTTACCCATTCATCCATTGAATATAAAGCTGAAAACATTCTTGAGAGAGGTTTTTATAAGGGTAAATAGGTAAAGATAGATTATACTGCATTTTCTTGGGTAAATATGTAAGAGTGGAATGACTGGGCTACATAGTAGGTGCATATTTAACTTTTGTTTTGCATATTTTACTTTTTAATGAACTATTAGTTTTCCAAATGCACGATTTTGCATTCAAAACAGCACTATTTAAGAATTTAAATACATTTACATTATTGTCCATTTTCAAAATAGCAGTTTTTTAGTGCACGTGTAGTGGTTATTTCATTGAGGTTTTAATTTTCATTTCCCTGGTGAGTAATAATGTTGCATATCTTTTTCCTATTGTTGTATAATAGACTGTCCAAGACGACCCTCCTCATCATTGGCATTGACTTTTACCAGATAGTTGGGTGGGATTATTGTCATGATGTGAAATAAAGTAAGCAGCACCCTCTGGGTGGGAACATGCAAAGAAGATAAGTTAACTACTAATGAAGGAATTTGTCAGTCTTGCCCTCCTGCCAGGCCGAGACTGAGCAAATTAGAGTTAGAAAATGGGATTCTTGCTAGCAACAAAAAAAAAGAGTGAAGCATGCAGCAGAAGCAACAACAGTGGAAATGAGAGAGAACCAGAGAACTAGTAACACAAAGCTTAACTGGAACTTCTGCCACAGAGAGCCTTTCAATCTTTCAGATAGGAGACTAATAATTTTACACTTATCTCCCAGTATGACAGCCAAAAGAAACAGAAATTTTGGATAATCACACCACCAGGGTGCATGTTCTTGTTATGTGCCATCGAGTGAGTCACTTGCGACTCATAGCGACCTGTACAACAGCCCTAAACTCTGCCCTGTCTTGTGTCAATCTCACTGTCTCCAACACTCCCATCCTGATTACCCCAGTCACCAAGTCAATCCACCTCATAGAGGGCCTTCCCCTCCTGCACTGTCCCTCCACCCTCCCAAGCATGATGTCCTTCTCCAAGGACCAGTTTCTCCTTACAACATGTCCAAAATATGTCAGATGGAGCCTCAGAATCCTTGCCTCCAAGGAGGAGCCTGGTTTAACCCTTTCCAGGACAAATCTGTTTGTTTTCCTAGCAGTCCATGGTACCCTCAATACTTTTCTCCAGCACCACAGCTCAAAGGCATCAATTCTCTTTCTAACCTCCTTAGTCATTGTCCAACTCTCTGATGCATAACAAGTGATAGCAAAGACCATGGCCTGTATCAGACACACCTTAGTCTCCAGATAGACACCATACCATTGCTCTTCAGTACTTGGAGAGGTCCCTAACAGCAGACTTTCCCATGACAATGCACCTTTTCATTTCCTGGCTACTGGTGCCAAGACTGTTAACTGTGGAGCCAAGCAAACTAAAGCTGTGAACAGTCTCAATCTCAATCTCTTCACCATCCATCCTGATGCTGCCAATTGGTCCAGTGCTGAGAATCTATGTCTTCTTGACATTGAGCCTCAATCCATATTGGAGGCTGCAGTCTTTAACCCTCTGTAGCAAGCACTTCAGATCCTCTTAAGTTTCAGCAAGCAGGGTGGTGTCATCTGCATAATGCAGATTGTTGATAGATCGCCCACCAGTCTTGACCCCACATTTCTCCTCATAGAGCCCAGCCTCCCAGATGATCTGTTCTGCATACAGGTTGAAAAGGTATGGAGACAGGACACATCCCTGGTGTACGCCCTTCCCAATTTTGAACCATGCAATATTCCCTTGCTCTGTTATGACCACTGCCTCTTGGTTCAAGTATAAGTTTCTCATTGGCACAATCAAGTGTTCTGGGATTCCCATTCTTCTCAGAGTCAGCCACAGTATGTTACGATCCACACAGTCAAACGCCTTTGCATAGTCAATGAAACACAGATAGACATTCCTCTGGTATTCCCTGCTTTCAGCTAAGATCCATCTAACATTAGTTATAATATCCCTAGTACCATGACACCTTCTAAACCCAGCCTGGACTTCTGGCCGTTCTCTGCTGATGTGCTGTTCCAGTCGTTTTTGGATAATCTTCAGTAGAATCTTGCTTGCATGTGAAATCAGTGATATTGTTCTATAGTTTCCACACTCTGATGGGTCACCTTTCTTTGGGATGGGAACAAATATAGATCTCTTCCAGTCAGTTGGCCAAGTGGTTGTTCTCCAGATTTCTTGGCACAACTTGGTGAGCATGTCCAGGGCAGCATCTGTTAGCTGAAATATGTCAATTGGTATACCATACCATCTCTTCCTGGGGCCTTATTTTTTTGCCATTTCCTTCAAAGCAGCCTGAACTTCTTCCTTCATCAGCATAGGCTCTTGCTCATATGCTGTTTCTTTAAATTCTAAACTACAGTTTTTATTATCTATTATCTGAGGTTGTATGTACCCTATGTACAACCTCAGATAATAGATAATAAAAACTGTAGTTTATGGCACATTCCATTTCTTCTATGTCAAACAGTTTACTCTTTCCTGCTTGAAGGCTACATGTACTGTCACTGGGAAAACAGCTGCTCAGAAAACCTAGAGGAGAAATAGTTGAGCACTATATGCCCCACAGGTTAAATTATTTTAAATTTAATTGAAAGCTACTGTGAGGATTGAGACTTAGAAGGAATTTAGGATAATTGATATTAAAATTCTGGGACTTTTCTCTCAACATTTCCTCTACAGCATGTCTCTCTTCCACTTTCCGGTGACTTTGGTTGCCTCATGCTCTGTCTTTATTTCTTTGGGCCAGAAAAATGGCAGGTTTCTTGGCGTAATTGTAGCCATGTGTATCTGGACTGTGACTGTGGTTTGCCCTAAGGCTCAGGACCCCAAATGGGACTCTACACCATAGCAGTCCTTCTACCCAAGACTGAACTCAGTTTAAAAACATACCTGCTTCTGTTTAAGAGCCTTTGAATAGTTGAATTTTATTCGTGCTTTATGTTTTATCTGTGGTTAAGTTGGTCTTATTCTACGGTATCAAAAGAAAAGTTTAAACTTAAAAGGTAGAAGACAAATTGAATGATGCATAAAAACATTTAATCACAGAATACTTTATTATTTAGATTATGTTATTAGGTGCCATCAAGTTGACTACAACTCACAGGAACCATATAAACAACAGATCTGAACATTGTTCTATTCTGTAGCATCCTGACAGTCTCTGATATACTCAAGTCCATTGTTACAGTCACTGTGTCAATCCATTTGATTGAAGGTCTTCCTTGCCTTCTCTGACCTTCTAGTATGAATGAAGTTTTTTTCCAAAGATTGGCTCCTTCTGATAACATGCCCAAAATATGTGAGGCAAAACTTCACGATCCTCACCTCCAAGAAGCACTCTGGTTGTACTTCCTTCAAGACAGACGTGTTTTTTCTATTGGCTGTCAATGGGGTATTCAGTATTCTTTTCCAACAACACAATTCAAAGGCAGTCATTCTTTTTCTGTCATTCTCATGCATTGTCCAGCTTTCAGATGCAGAAGAAAGAATTGAAAATACCATGGCTTGGATCAGGTGCACTTTAGACTTTAAAATAACATTTTGGTGATAGGATATTTAAGAATGACTTTTCTATCCATTGCTCTTGAGCTGACCACAGGCCAGGTGAGAATGTGTAAGTAAAATGAATCTTTGAGGCTCCACCCACCACCCTTACACCTGACCCAGGAGGCATGCTCTCCAGCTGCCTCACCTGCAGACACATGGCTCACTATTTATCAGCATCTTCAACATCATCAACAGCTGAAAGGCCAACGAGAGAGAGAGAGAGAGAGAGAGAGAGAGAGAGAGACAGAGAGAGAGAGAGACAGAGACAGAGACAGAGACAGAGACAGAGACAGAGAGACAGAGAGGCAGAGAGAGACCTAATCAGGCTCTAGAAAGTCTGTGGCAAGGTGTAACATGATGAAGCCTGATGGAGTCAGGGCCAGAGCTTGAGCCCCCTTGATGGAAAGCTGAACACCAGGACAGAAGCAGCAGAAAAAGGGGCCAGAGGTTCCTGTATCAGAGGTATCTTGCAATTGACTAAGAAGCTGCCTAAGCTAGCTGATTGAGAGATTGTGTCTTGCTGTTAACCTAGCTTGGGACTGCTATTTACTAAAGCTGGACTTCTACTTTGTAATATTCTTTGTCGCCTTCTTCAACCTGTTACCTCAATAGCCCAGATATTGTGACTAAAAAAAGTTTCTGTAAAGTCTGTATGGCCAGTTACAATAAATTTTTGACCCACTAAGTAGGTACAGGAACACAGGGGACATATTTGACCTCATGGGAATTGGATTTATGTTGTAGATGTTGTTGATGGCTGTTCCCACCTTGCCAATGTTCCTCTGACAGATTTCTTTGGTCTTTAGTGCAATTTAGATTGTTTTTATGCCGTTGAGTCACGAGCAACTCATAGTGACTCTGTATTCAACAGCTCTGAATCCTGCTCTATCCTGTGCCAATCTTCTTGTCTCTGACGCACCTACTCCCATTACCTTAGCCACTGACAATCCATCTCATCCAGGGTCTTCCTCTCCTGTGCTGTTCCTCCACCCTCCCAAGTATAATGTCCCGCTCCAAGGACTAGTCCCTCTTTGAAATATGCCCAAAGTATGTCTCACGAAGCTTCAGACTCCTTTCCTCCAAGGAGCAGCCTAGTTTTACCCTTTCCAGGACAAAGCTGTTTGTTCTCTTAGCAGTTCATGGTATATTCAATACTCTTCTTTAGCACCACAGCTCAAAGACATCAATTCCCCTTCTATGATCCTTGGTGCATAGCTTGGTCTGGATCCGGCACACTTAGCCTCCAGACTGACATCACTGCTCTTTAGTACTCTGGAGATGTCCTTGTCAGCAGACTTTACCTGTGTAATTCGTCTTTTGATTTCCTGGCTTCTGGTACCAAGGGTATTGATTGTGGAGCCAAGCAAACTAAAGCTGTTAACAATCTTAATCTCTTCACAATCTATTATGATGGGCCCCATGGTGAGAATTTTTGTTTTCTTGATGTTGAGCTTCAATCCATATTAAAGGCTGCAGTTGACCTTCTGCAGCAAATGCTTCAGGTCCTCCTCAGTTTTGGCAAGTTTGTGTCATCTGCATACCACAGACTATTGAAGAATCTTCCTCCAATCCTGATGCCACATTCCTCCTCATAAAGCTCAGCTTCCCAGATAATCTATTCTGTATATAGATTGAAAAAGTATGGAGATAGGATGCATCCCTAGCATACACCCTTCTCGCTTTTGAACCATGCAGTATTTGCTTGCTCTGTTCTAATGACTGCGTTCTGGTCTAAGTATAGGTTTCACATAAGCACAATCAAGTGTCTGGGAGTCCTATTCTTCTCAGAATTCACCACAGTTTGTTATGATTCACAAAGCACAAAGAAAATAATAAACTTGAACAAAATTTCAATTGTTTTATTTTAATGTAACCCAAAAATCTCTGCACTAGAGTAACACTCACATATAATAGTGGATTACATAGAATCATTCATTAATTCAACAAATATCCATCTATTAATAGCAACGCAGAATCTTAGGCACATAGAATGCAGTGAACAAATAAAGCTTCTGTACATATGGAGTCTATATTCTAGTTCAATGAATAAACAAATACACTGTTGTTCTTACGTGGTGTCCAGTCAATTTGAACTCATAGCAATCCTGTGTACAACTTTAAAAAACACTGTCTGGTCCTTTACCACCCTCACAAAGGCTGCCATGCTTAAGCCTATTGTGGCAGTAACAATATCAATTCATTTCGTTAAAAATAGTTGCTTTTGACTGAGCCTCTAAATATGATGTCCTCCAGAGACTAGTACCTCCCAATAACAAGCCCAATGTAGGTAAGAAATCTCTCTATTTTAGCATCCAAGGAGCTATGCTTCTTCCAAGATAACTTGTTGGTTCTTTTACAGTCCACGGTGTGTCAATATTCTTCATCAATATCATGATTTTGAGGCATCAATTCTTCAATCTTTCATATTCATTGTCCAAATGTTACATATACATATGAGGTAACCAAAAATATCATGCTTCGGTCTGGCACACCTTAGACATCAAAGTGACATGTAGTATTAAATGGTGATGAAATGCTACAATGAAAATAAGGAAGAGACTGAAAGTAAAGAGTGGTTTTGCCGGTTTGGATATGTTCATGAGAGATGACAATTTTGAAGATGTGACTTAAATTAATTTAAGTTCTTTTTCCCCCAAATTGTTGGAGCTTTTATTCAATGGTTTTAAAATTTGCTTCCCCCACCCCTGACCCTTTTATTGGAAGAATCTGGTCTGAAAAACAATGTATTGGAATTTTGTAAATAAACTAATATAAAAATAATTGGAGTATTGAGATAAGCAAGAATCTAGGGAAGGACATTCCAGAGACTGAAGACAACAATGAAATCATCTTGGGATGATATAATGTTTAATGCAATTTAGCTGGAGCCCAGTGAGTTAGGGCAGGAGACTGGAGAAGTAGTTAAAATATGCCAGGTAAACTCTTTGGGGTTTTAAATGTTTCAGAAGCTATTTTTGAAAATACACAAATAGTATTGATTGGGTCAATAGGCAATATCATGATGTTGTTAAGCGCCATAGTGACTCATAGTGACCCTGTGTACAAGAGTTCTGAAATCTGTCCTATCCTGAGCCAATCTCACCATCTCTGACACAACTTATCCCATTACCCCAGTTACTGTGTCAATCCATCATATCTAGAATCTTCCTCTCTAACTCTATCCTTTACCCTTCTAAGTGTGATACTTTCTTCAAGGACTGGCCCATCCTGGCAATATGTCCAAATTATATGAGATGGAGCTTCAAAATACTTGCCTCCAAGGAGCAACTTGTTTTCCCTCTCTCCAGGACAAACCAGTTGAATACTTTTTTCCAGCACCACAACTCAAAGGCATCTATCTTCTGTCATTCATAGGCCTTGTCCAGTAATTGCAAAGATCATGACATGAATCAAGATCACCTTACTCTCTAAACTGACATCATTGCTCTTCAGCACTCTGTAGAGGTCACTGACAGCAGATTTACCTAATGCAATTCCTTTTTTGATTTCCTGACTACTGGTGCCAAGATTGTTGATTGTGAAACCCAGCGGACTGAAATTGTTAATAACCTCAATCTCTTCTTCAGCTATCGTGGTACTGCCAATTTGCCCAATGGTGAGAATCTTTGTCTTCTTGATGAGCTCCAGTACATATTGAAGATTGCATCCCTTGCTCTGGTGGTCTAGTGGTAAAAAGAAGGTACACTTCAATTCCAAAGGCACACAGTTTGAATCCATTAGGAGGTGCTCCATGGTGAAAGATGGGCAATCTCCTTCTGTTAGATTAACTACTTTTAAAAACCTGCTGGAGGGTCATTTATGGGTGGTGACAGCAGTACACAACAACAATGTCATGAAAAGTGGAGAAAAGACAGAAGTTTCTAATGATTCCATCTTGTTGGATCTACAATCAATACCATTGGTACCAGCAGTAAAGAAATCAAGGCATGTGGCCTTGGGAAAATCTGCTGTCATGGACTTCTCCAAAGTACTAAGGAACAAGGATGTCAGTTTAAAGATTAAGGCACACGTAAATCAAGCCATAGTCTTTTCAATTACTTGCCATGTATCAGAAAGTTGGACAATGAATATGATAACAGAAGAATCAATGCCTTTGAAGTATGGTGTTGGAGAAGGGTACTGACTATCGAATAGACTGTCACTATAACAGATAAATCTGTCTTGGAGAAAGAGTAACCAAGGTTCTTCTTGGAGGTTAGGATGGTGAAAATTTATCTCCTGTATTTTGGGCATGTTGTTAGGAGGGACTAGTCCTTGGAAAGGGATATCATACTTGGAAAGGTAGAGGGTCAGCAAAAGAAAGGAAGACTTTCAATGAGATTGATTAATACAGTGACTATAACACTGGGCATAGCAGAGATGACGATTAGGACACAGGACAGACCAAGGTTTAGATCCATTGTCCATAAGGTCACTATGATTTGTAGTCAACTCAATGACACCTAACAACAACAACAACCACCTTTATCCGTGGTAATTTTCTTTACTCTGGGATTTACTTTTATATTAATAAAGTCATTGCAGCTTACTTTTTGATTGGTGCTTTTATGACATACATTTCCATTTTCATTTTTTAGTTTACTTATATAAATTTTTTTTTTAGTTTACTTACGTCAAATGCGTTAATGGTTGGCTACCCAGGGCGGACAGAGAGTCGGGTGGAGCTCACTGATTAAAACAAGCATGGAAGGAGGAGTAGTATCGACTTCCATAATAGCTTTCCTCAGGAAACCCTGTGAACCTGGAGAGGATGAAAGGCACCCAAGCATCGAGGACTCTCCTTCATAGGGTGGCTATGAGTCGCAGGCACTTACCAACAACAACAACAACAACAACATATCATTGTTTGAAGTAAGCCATTTTTTGATAGCATACACTGTAATACTAATTTTCTCCCTTTTCTAAAATTAATTTTAATGACAGTTTACATAGACTTAGGGTTTCCAGCCATTCATTGTTGTACTTTTTTCTCAGCCCACCCCACTCCTCCACCAATTTACTCTTCTCCTTGGAAAGTAAAAGAAAAACCTCTTTCATTATTATTCAATCCTTCCCCCCCAAGTCCACTTCACTGTGCAGCCTTCATTCTGGACTCCTGCCATGACAATAACACCCAATCATATATCCCTTTCAAACAGTTCTCTCCCACATCTGTTTCATTGCAATATACATCATTCCTCCCCTCCTTCTCTGTCTTCCCTCAACCCTGATGTCAGTCCCATTTTACAACAGTGGCCGTATGCAATATTTGTCCTTTTGTGACTGAGAGATTTCACTCAGCATAATATCCTCCAAGGTCACCCATTTCGCATATTTCATGAATTCCTTGTTTTTCAATGATGCATAGAATTCCATTGTGTGAATATACCAGAGCTTCCCTATCTATTTGTTTGTTGATGAGCACTTGGGTTGTTTACAGCTCTTTGCTATTGCGAACAAAACCACAATAAACATGGGTGTGTATATATCTGCTTGGGTGGTGGTTATGGTTTCTTTAGGGTAAATTCCTAGTAGTGGAATTGCTGGGTCATGTAATGCTAATTTTTTATGCTTTCAATTTTTTAATTAGTATGGTCGGACTATTGTTTTTAACATAACTATTGATATGCTTGGCGAGCCCTTGCCGGCACAGTGGTTAGCAAATGAATAATAAAAGTTCCACTAGTGACTCTGAGGGGAAAATGTAACAGCCTGCTTTGGCAAAGATCACAACTTTGTAAAATCCTAAAAGGCAGTTCTTTTGAATCAGAAGGGAGTTCTGGTGGATTAGTGAATCAGGAGTTGTATTGTCAACCCAAAGCCAGATGGTTCAAATCCACTTGCTGCTCCAAGAGAGAAGGATGAGCAATCTCCTCTAGTGTGATTTGTAGCCTCTGAGATCTCACTGAAGGATCCAGCTATGGGTCGGTTCTAACTTGATAGCACATAACAACTGAGAGAGAATCAACTCAATAGCAATTGGGGTGTGTATTAATGTTTAGATTTAGGTGTAACATTTTAAATGTTTTCTGTTTATTTTCTTCAATTTTTTATGCTATTCTTTTTTTATTAAATTGTATTAATTTTAATGAACATTTACAGAGATTGTGGGTTTCCATTCATTCATTGTTGCACTATTTTCTCTACTCTCCCCCCTCAGTTCATTCCTCTTTTTTTTTCCTCCTTGAAACTCTGTTTTAATTGTCCCATTGCCACAGTGCTTTTCAAAGCCAGTTCTGATTAATCTCCTTTGTCAGTGTGTCCTTTGCCATTCCCTATAACTCCTCCTTGAGAAAGACTTCACCCTGATTCATAAGGAAAAGGGGACAGCGTATTATCTTAGCTACTTCCTGCTGAAAAGGGACGCTGTAGGTTTCAGGATGAAGATCTTCTCTCACTACTCTAAAGGGCCCCTTTGTCAATAGGAAACGCGTAGACTATTGTGAAGACTGATTTTGGAATTTAGATGCACTGTTATCATTTGTGCTTAGCCGTACATGTTCATATCCTTGAAGATGTATCATGGAAGTGTTGCAGCCTAGAAGACACAAATTTAACTAACAAGCTAAAAGTACATGAGCCAAAAATTAAAAAGCAGTAATATTCCAAGTAGAGGTTTAATAGGGGCACAAATCAAGTTACAGAGGTAAGGTAGTTATTAAAATAAAAGGCCTATCGACTAGCACTTTGTCTATTATAGTATAAAGGTTAGGAACCACAAGATGTAGAGGCTCAACTATGTCATTTATGGTTCTCAGCTTTCTTTTGAATTCTCTAAACATATTTTAGTATTTCAGTTTGACTTATTATAGTTTTGGTTTTATTTGTAAAATGTTTTTAACGGTTTCTTTCAAACGGAAACTCACTGTCATTAAGTAGTAACTGACTTATAGCCCACCTCCATTGGGTTTCTAAGGCTGTCAATCATACGGGAGGGGACTGCACATCTTTTGCAGGGTCTTTGGTGGATCATACTGTGAGAGGAGCAGAGCTTTTGGGATCATAGTGCAACTCTCTACAGACTACAGGATTACAGTATACATATTCAACACTCCCATGCTTGTTAGAATAAATAGTTTACTACTTCAGTGCATACAGAAGCTACCAAAAAGGTCCCTTTATGTTCCCTATTTATTTTGCAGTTGTCTTCTGCATTATATTTCCTTACACTGAAAATTTCAGATCTCTTAAAGCTGTCAAATGTTTTTCAAATATACAAAATGTTAAAATCCTTCCTTCTGGTATTATTTTTCTTATGTTTGAAGAGTTCTCTTTAGCAATTATTTTAAAGAATAAAGGCAAGAAACTACTGCTGTTATTATCATTATTCTCAGAATTCTTCCTCATTTTCAGAATGTCTTCATTTTGTCATTATTTTTCAAAACTATTTTTTTGCTGGATATTGACTTCTGTTTTGACAGGTATTTTTTCAACACTGTAAAAAGCTTGCCACTGCTTTCTGTCCTTCATACTTTGTGGCGAGAAATCCAAAGTAATTTTAATCATTGTTCCCTGTAATTTGTTATTTTCATTGGCTGCTTTTCTAAGAGTTTCTGAGAATCTATAATTTCTCAGAATCTGAAGCTGAGTTTCTAAGACCTATAAGCTTATGATTCTCAAAATATCTGGCAAGGTTTTAGCCACTATTTTTTTTAACTATTTTTTATACATTGTACTTTTTCCTCTTCTTTTGGGAATGTGATTGTATAAATGTTAGACATTTTGTATTACCTCAGATCCTTCTGAGCCTGTATTCATTTTTAAAAATTATTCTTTTTTCTTTTGTTCACGTTGGATAATTTCTATTAATCTCCCTATAAGTTTCTGACTCATTTCTGAAATTTCCATCACTATCTTTAATACATCTTCCAACTTTAGGCTAATTTTTTTTGTTTACTATTTATTTTGAGGATTGACTATTTTATAATTTTTACAATGTGATTGTTATGTGCCATTGAGTTGTCTGTGACTCACAGTAACCCTATTTACAATAGCTTTGAATCCTGCCATATCCTGTGCCAGTCTCACTAATTCTGACACACATAACCCCATTGCCCCAGTTACTGTGTCAATCCATTTCATCCAGGGTCTTCCTCTCCTGTGCTGTCCCTCTACCTTTCCATGCATGATGTCCTTCTCCAAGTACTGATCCTTCCTGGCCAAGTGTCCAAAGTATGTGAAATGGAGCTTCAAAATACTTGCCTCCAAGGGGCAGCTTGGTTTCACTCCCTGCAAGACAGACCTATTTGTTCTCTTAGTGCTCCATGGTATGTTCCGTACTCTTCTGCAGCACCACAATGCAACAAACTATGAGTTAAAACTCATAGTAACCCTGTGAACAAAGATCTGAATTTTGCCCTATGTTTGACCATGTTCATTATCTCTAACATGCTCTAAACCATTGTAACATTTTCTCAATCCATCTTATTGAGGGTCTTCTGCTCTTTCTCTGACATTCCTCCATTCAGGATACCTTTTTTCAATGACTGGCCCTTCCTGACAATATGACCAATGTATGTGAGCTGAAGTTTCACCATCCTTGCCTTCAAGGAGTATCATGGTTGCATCTCTTCCAAGACAAACCTGTTTGCTCTTTAGACAGTGCATAAGCACTTAATAAGTACTTTTCTCCAACACCATAATTCAAAAACATTCGTTCTCCTTCTGTCATCTTTATTTAATGTCAACTTTCAGATGCATAGGAAGTAACTGAAAATACCATGCAATCAGAAGTATCTTAGTCTTTAAACTGTCACCCATGGTCTTTAACACTTTGGAAAGGTTCTTGACAACAGATTATCCCAGTGCAATTCCTCTTTTGATTTCTTGACTGTTGCTTTCATGAGTATTGGTTGTGGATTCAAGTTAAAATGGCATTGTTAACAACTTCAAATTTTTCTTCATCTATCATGATGCTGTCTGTTCAACCCATGGTGTAGATGTTTTCTTGATGTTGAAATGTAATCCATATTGAAGGCTCTAGACTTTGATCTTTGGCAGGAAGTGTTTTAAGTTCCCCTCTTACAGCAGGAAAAGTCTATCATCTGCATAAGGCAGGTTGTTCCTGAATTGTCCTTTACTCTTTTCCAGTTTATCAATTTGCTCAGCATACAGTTTGAATAGGTTTGTAGACCTTTCTCCATACACTCTCAACACACAGCTTTCCTGAATTTAAATTATGTAGTCTTCCTTTGTCCTATTCCTGATCTATGTATATATTTTGCGTGAATGTAATTGTCTTGATATTCCCATGCTTCTCAATGTTAGCTATAATTTCACTCTTTTAATTTTTATTGTGACTTTAACAAAGGTCTATGGAAAAGTTGGATTTTTACTGTTACACATATTCCTCCCTCTCTCTCCCTTCATCATCCTCTTTCCTTCCTTCCTTCCTTCCTTCCTTCCCCGCTCCCCCCCCATCCCTCTCTCCATCCCTCCTTCTCTCCCTCCCTTCCTTCCTTATCAGAACTGTCATGGTTGCTGTTGTTATTTACTGTTGAGTCAACTGTGACTCATAGAGACCCTATGTAAAACAGCCCTAAACCCTGCTCTATCCTGTGCCAGCATCACTGTCTCTGACACCCACTCCGATTATCCCAGTCACTGAATCAATCCACCTCATAGAGGGTCTTCCTCTCCTGCACTGTCCCTCCACCCTCCCAAGCATAATGTCCTTCTCCAAGGACTGGTCCCTCCTTGCAACATGTCCAAAGTATGTCAGAAAAAGCTTCAGAATCCTTGCCTCAAAGGAGCAGCCTGGTTTAACCTTCGCTAGGACAAACCTGAAAGCCGGGAGTACCAGAAGAATGGTTATCTACGTTTCATTGCTTATGCAAAGGCTTTTGACTGTATAAATCACAACAGACTGTAGCTGACTCTGAGAAGAATGGGAATCCCAGAACAGTTGATCATGCTAACGAGAAACCTATACTTGAACCAGGAGGCAGTCGTCAGAACACAGCAAGGAAACACTGCATGGTTCAAAACTGGGAAGGGTGTACCACAGGGATGTATCCTATCTCTTTATCTTTTCAATCTTTATGCAGGACAGATTATCAGGGAGGCTGAGCTGTATGAGGAGAAGAGTGGTATCAGGATTGGAGGAAGACTCATCAACAATCTGCGTTATGCAAATAACACAATCCTGCTTGCTGAAACTGAGGAATACCTGAAGCACTTGCTGTGGAAAGTCAGGAACTGCAGTCTTCAGTATGGATTGAGTCTCAATAACAAGAAAACAAAGATTCTCACCACTGGGCTGATTGACAACATCATGATGGATGGAGAAAAGACTGAAATTGTTCTGTTTTAGTTTGGTTGGCTCCACAATCAACACTCCTGGCACCAGCAGCCAGGAAATTAAAAGATGTATTGCAATGGGAAAGTCTGTGGTTAGAGATCTCTCTAAAGTTCTGAAAAGCAATGATATAAGTCAGACTAAGGTGCATCTGCTACAGTCCATGGTATTTGCAGTCACTTACTATGTGCCAGAGAGCTGGACAATGATTAGGGATGATAGAAGGAGAACTGATGCCTTTTAGCTGTGGTGTTGGAGAAGAGTATTGGATATACCATGGACTGCTAAGAAAATGTACAGGTTTGTCCTGGAGAGGGTGAAGCCAGGCTGTTCCGTGGAGTCAAGTATTCTGAAGCTTCATCTTACATACTTTGGACATGTTGCAAGGATGGACCAGTCCTTTGAGAGGGATGTCATGCTTGGGAGAGTAGAGAGAGAGTGTAGGAGAGGAAGACCCTCTCATTGTCCAGCCCTCTGTCCTTGACCCTCTGCAGCAAGTGCTTCAGGTCTTCCTCAGTTTCACCAAGCTGGATTGTGTCATTTGCATAATGCAATCCTCCAGTCCTGATGCCACACTTCTCTTCATGCAGCCCAGCCTCCCTGATAACCTGTTCTGAATATAGAATGAAAAGGTATGGAGATAGGACACATCCCTGGCGTACACCCTTCCCAGTTTTGAATCATGCTGTGTTCCCTTGCTCTGTTCTGACGACTGCCTCCTGGTCCAAGTATAGGTTTCACATTAGAACAATAAAGTGTACAGGGATTTCCATTTTTCTCAGAGTCAGCTACAGTTTGTTGAGATCCACACAGTCAAACACCTTTGAATAATCAGTGAAAGACAGATAGATATTCCTCTGGTACTACTTGCTTTCAGCCAAGATCCATTTAACATTACCTACAATATCCTTAGTACCATGACCCCTTCTAAAGCTAGCTGCACTTCTGGCAGTTCTCTGTTGATATGCTCTTCCATTATTTTTGTATAACCTTCAGCAGAATCTTGCTTGCATGTATATCCATTGATATTGTTCAATAGTTTCCACACTCTGTTGGATCACCTTTTTTTTGGAATAGGAACAAATATAGGTTTCTTCCAGTCAGGTGGCCAAGTGGTTGTCCTCCAGATTTCTTGGTGAAGTACAACTTGGTGACCACATCAAAGGCAGCATCTGTTAGTTGAAATACATCACGTGGTATACCATCAACTCCTGGACCCATATTTTTTGCCAATTCTGTCATTACAAGATATTTTTTCCCCAGTCTGTGACTTTCCTTTTTACACTGTTGGGAAAGTTTCTGGATGTGCATAGAGATTTGATTCTTAGAAGATCCCATTCATCTATTGTATTCTTTCCTGGTTGTAGAATTTTCAGGATGCTTGGGAGCCTGTTCAAGTTGTGGATTAGGGCTTCTAGAGTTCTTCCACACTTTTCTTGATGATGTTTATTGTCCTTGGTGTCACTCCAAGGTCCTTAATCCACTTTGACTTGGGTTTTGTGTATGGTGTGAGGTGTGAGTCTTGCTTGAGTTTTCTACAGATGTTTTCCAATTTTGCCAATACCGTTTGTTAAAGAGGCTTTCATCTCCTTACTTAACTGATATCCTTGTCAAAAATCAGTCGACCATAGGAAGATGAGCTAATTTCTGGGTTCTCAGTTCTATTCCACTGATTTATTGTATCAGTCATTGTATCAGCCATGCTGTCTTGATCACCATGGCTGTGTAGTAGGATTTGAAATCAGGGAATGAGATGCCTCCTACCTTGTTTTTCTTTTTCAGGAGTGTTTTACTTATTTGAGGTCTCTTTCCATTCCAAATTAAATTGGAAACTGCCTTTTCCATTTCACTGAATAATGTAATTGATATATGAATTAGGATTACATTGAACTTGCAGATTGCCTTTGGTAGAATTGTCTTTTTCACAATATTGAGTCTTCCTCTCCAAGAGCATGGTTTATTATCCATTTCTGCAGGTTGCTTTTGTTTCTTGTAATAATGTTTTAAATTTTCTTTGAATAGGTCTTTTGTGTTTCTAGTTAGATTTACTCCCAAATATTTAATCTTGTGATTAGCTAATGTGATGGGTATTGTTTTTCTTAGTTCCAGTTCTGTATTCTCTTTGTCACTGTAGAAAAATCCATTTGCCTTTTGTATGTTGACCTTGGATCTTGCCACTTTGCCAAATTGGTTGACTATGTCCAGTTGTTTTCTTGATGAGTCTTTAGGGTTTTCTAAGTATACTAGCATATCATCTGCATATAGAGATACTTTTACCTCCTCTTTGCCAATTTGCATATTTCTTATTCCCTTTTCTTGTCTTACTGCTATCACTGAGACTTCTAATACAATATTGAATGGGAGAGGTGAAAGTGGGTATTCTTGCCTAGTTGCTGTTCTCAAAGAAAATGCCTTTAATCTCTCTCCATTGAGAATGATGTTGGCTCTTGATTTTGCATATATACTTTTTACTAAGTTGAGGAAATTCCCCTCTATTCCTATTTTGTTGAGTGTTTTATTCAGGAAAGGGGTTGGATTTTGTCAAAGGCCTTTTCTGCATCAATTGATAAGATCATGTGCTTCTTGTTCTTTACTTTGTTAATGTGATGAATTACACTGATTTTCTTATGTTGATGCCTACTTGCATACCTGTTAAGTATCCCACTTGGTCATGGTGAATTAATTTTTTTATGTACTATTGGTTTCTATTGGCTAGGATTTTATTCAGGATTTTTGTATCTATGTTCATGAGAGATATTAGCCTATAATTTTCTATTTTGATGGTGTTTTTATCTGACTTTCATAACTAGGATATGTTTGCTTCATATAATGGGTCTGGGAGAATACCATATTTTTCTATTTTCTGAAATACTTTATGTAGAATTGGTGACAATTCCTCTCTAAATATTTGATAAAATTCTATTGTAAAACCATCTGGTCCAGAGCTTTTTTTTTGTTGGAAGTTTCTTATTACCTTTTTAATTTCTTCTTTTTTTTAATGGGTCTATTCAGGTGAATAATTTCAGTCTGTATCAGTTTAGGTAGGTTGTGCGTTTCCAAGTATTTGACCATTTCTTCTAGTTTTTTTTTTCTTCTAAGTTTTAGTATTTGAGTATGTTGTTGTTGATTGCCTTTGAGTCGAGCATGACTCATAACAATCCTATAAATAAAAGAACTGAAGTCCTACAACTATTGACATTTATCAAAGTTCATAGAGTTTCAGGAGGCATGCTGTTTAGGAAGTGGATGCTACCAACTCCTGCTTCCAAACCTATCACAGTAAATTATGTGCTATTCATTCACCTGCAATATATAGTGACCCTAAGTACAGCAGCTCTAAAGCCTTCCCTGTCCTGAGCCACTCTCACTAATTCTGATACACCAAACCCCATTGCCCCAGTTACTGTATCAATCCATCTCATGAAGGGTGTCTCCCTCTCCTGCGCTGTCCTTCCATCCTTCCAAGCATGATGTCCTTCTTCAAGGACCAATCAATCCTGGAGACGTGCCTTAAGTAAGTGAGATAGAGCTTCAAAATCCTAGCATCCAAGGAGAGACTTGGTTTCACCTTCTCCAAGACAGTCCTATTTGTTTTCTTGGCAGTCCATGGTATGTCCAAGACTTGTCTCCAGCACCACAACTTGAAGGCATCTATTCTTCTGTCATCCTTTGCCATTGTTCAACTCTCTGAAGCAGAGTAAGTAATTGAGAAGACTATGAATTGATGCCTTTGAGCTGTGGTGCTGGAGAAGAATATTGAATGTATCATGGACTGCCAAGAAAACAAACAGATTCATCCTGAAGAGGATTAAACCAAGCAACTCCTTGGAGGCAAGGATTCTGGGGCTTTGTCTGACATACTTTGGGCATGTTGCAAGGAGGGACAGATCCTTGGAGAGGGACATCATGCTTGGGAGGGTGGAGGGACGACACAAGAGGGGAAGACCCTCTATGAGATGGATTGATTCAGTGACTGGGGTAATTGGGATGGGTGTGTCAGAGGCAGTGCTATTGGCACAGGATAGAGCAGGGTTTAGGGCTGTTGTACATAGGGTTGCTACGAGTCACAAACGACTTGACGGCACATTACAACAACAACAATATGGCTTGGATTAGGTGCACCTTTGTATCTCGACTGACATCCTTGCTCTTCAGCAATCTGGAGAGGTCATGACACAGATTTTCCCAATGCAATTCATCTTTTGATTTCTTGACTGCTGGTGTTAAGAGTGTTGATTGTGAATCTGAGCAAGCTGTAATTGTTAACAACCTGAATCTCTTCTCCATCTAATATGGTGCTGCCAATTGGCCCAGTGGTGAGAATCTTTGTCTTCTTGATGTTGAGCTTCAATCCATATTGAAGACTACAATCCTTAACCTTTTGCAGCAAGTGCTTCAGGTCTTCTTCAGTTTCAGCAAACAAGGTTGTATCAGCTGCATATCATATAGGTTTTAAAAAATATTCCATTGCTAACCTTTTTAATTTAGTTGGTTCTGTTTTGACACTGCCCCTTTCATATCTTATTCATATTATTTATGTCTTTTCTTTCTTTTCCTTTGTTAGTTTTGCTAGTAGTTTGTCAATTTTATTGACCTTTTCAAAGAAACAGTTCCTGGTTTTGTTGAGGGTTTCAATTGTTTTTCTGTTTTCTATTTCATTTATTTCTACTCTAATTTTTATAATTTAATTTCTTTTTAAAGAAGGTGTTGGGTTTTCTTGCTGTTCTTTTTCAACTTGTTGAGAAGTTGGGCTAGAGAATCAATCATTTTTTTCCTTGTCTTTTGATGTGTTTGCTTATTACTATAAATTGACCTCTAATTCCTGTTTTGGCTGTTTCCTGGAGATTTTTGGTAATTTGTGTTTTCATTGGCACTTGTTTCAAGAAACTTTTCAGTTTTTTCTTTCTTTTATTACCCACTCATGTTCAAGTAAGGTATTGTTCAGCTTCCAAATGTATTTTTTTTTGTTTTCTCTTTTATCCTCTTATTATTAATTTCTAGTTTTGTAGCATTGTGGTCTGAGAAGATGCTTTGTATTATTTCTATGATTTTTTTTTAAATTTATTGATGCATGCCTTGTGACTCAAAATGTGATATATTCTGGAGAATGTTCCATGCACATTGGAAAAGAAGGTATACTGTGCTTTTTTGGTGCATTAGCCTGTATATACCTATGAGACTGAGTTGGTTAATGGTGTGGTTTAATTCTTCAGCATCTTTCCTGAGTTTCTTTCTGGTAGTTCTATCTTGTCTTGAGAGTTGTCTACTGAAGTCTCCTACTACTGTAGTGGTGTTGTCTATTTCTTTTTTCAGTTTTGTTAATGTTTGCTTTCTGTATTTTGCAGCTCTATCATTTGGTGCATAGATATTTATTATTGTTATGTCTTCTTATTTTATTGACCCTTTAAGCATTATGTAGTCACCTTCCTTGTCTTTTATGATGGTTTTTGCATTGAAATCTATTTTATCAGAGATTATTATCACTATTCCTGCTTTTTTCTGGTTTATATTTGCTTGGTATATTTTTTTCCTATGCTTTTATTTTTAGTCTTTCTTTATCTTCACTTTTCAAATGTGTCTCTTGTAGACAGCAAATTGATAGATTTTATTTATTTTTTATTTCTAATGTGCTATTCTTTTTCTCTTCAGTGGTGCATTTAAAACATTCTCATTCAGTGTGATTATTGAGAGGCAAGGCTTTATTGCTATCTTTTTTGTTGAGTTCTTTTTTGGTGTTTTTGCTAGTTACTTTGGTCCATCCTGCTTTCTGTGACATCTCTGTAAGGAGGACATTTATCAGTGTTTTCTGCAATGCTGGTCTTATTTTTACAAACTCTTTAGCTTCTGCTCTTCTGAGAATATCTTGATCCCTCCTACATGTTTGATGGACTGTTTGCTGGGTACTGTATTCTTGGTTTACAGTTGTGTTCTTTAAGTGTTTGATATATTCCATTTCCACTGTCTTCTTGCTCACAAGATTTCTGTTGAGAAATTGACAATCGTATTTGATCTCTCTTATAAGTTACTCTTTTTTTCTCCCTAACTGCTTTCAGAATTCTCTCCTTATCTTTGGTTCTGGCAAATATGACTATGACATGCCTTGTTTTTCTTTTGGGGTCTATACTATATGGTGTTCACTCAGCTTCTTGAATATACATTCTCTCATTCTTCATCATGCCTGGAAAGTTTTCTTCTACTAATTCTTCCACAATTTTCTCGGTGCCTTTAACTGCTTCTTTCTCTTCTGGGATTCTGAGTATGTGCATGCTATTCCTCTTGATGGTGTCCCACATTACTCTTAGGCTTTCTTCTTTTTTCCTTCCTTTTTGATTTTGCTTTATGTTCTAGCAAATCAGTGGGGAAAATGTTATCTATTTCACTGGTTCTGTGTTCCATCTCTTCAACTCTGTTCATATGTCCCTCCAACATGTAGACAGCATCTGAGACATTGGTCCTCATATTCTTGGTTGTGGTTTCTTGTTTTTCCAGAGCCTCTAGTTCCTGCTTTGTTTTATCTGCATTTTCACGGGTTCATTTTTTTTTGTGGGTTCCCCCCACCAGTGCTTCTTGGTTTTTGCTTGTAGACTCCTGTAATTCTTCCAGTTTGTATTTTACCCATTGGAAATATTCAATATTCAATAATTGCTCTTTTGAATTCTGTGTCAGAAAGTTTCCATCAGACATTTCTTCAGGAAAGGCACTGACATTGTGTCACTTTTTGGGGGTGACATCTTATTTTGGGTTTGTGTAGAGTGTGAGGTAGTCTGCTTCTTTCATGACATTGCTGTGGTAGAGTTTTTAATGCCCGAGGCTTTAACAGGCTCTTGGTCTAAAAACCTTGGCTCAGGAAGTCACTGTTTCAGAGGAAGGCAGGGCAGCTACACTGCCTGAGTTTCTCTCTGAGCTTTTGACTCAATCGAAGACTTACTTCAACTGGGGAGAGATATGCCCCATGAGTTAGCAGTCTTCTTTGTCAGGCAACTGCTGCAGCTAGGCTAGGTGTGTCCAAAGTGCTCAGAGCTAAAGATAGCTCAAGCTCTGGGAGGGAAGAGAAAATGGGATCACCTGTGATATTGGGGCCCCTGATGCAGTTCAGAGGGGTGGCAGCAGGTCGTCCTATATACAGCGGTGTGTCCAGGTGGAAGGGCCAGCTCCTCCAGGTGGCAAGGCTGGGCTTCCAAATGGCAGATGGGAGTGGTCCCATGGTGGGGTTATAGGGGTAGATCCTTCAGGTGGTGGGGCCCCTGGCATACAGGCAGTCGGTGGGAATATCTAGGCAGCAGGGACAGGTCCTACATGACACGGGTTCAGGGGTCCAGGTACTAGGACTGGGGCCACCAGGAGAAAGGGCTGAGGCCTCCATGCAGTAGGACTGGGGTGCAGGCAGCAGGACCAGAGGCTTCCAGACAGTGAGGCCTCAGTCTAGTGCTCCAGGTAGGAGAGCAGTCCAGGCCACACAAAGAATATTTTTTATACAGGGACTTAATTAATAGACTGCAACAGATCCATGGCTGCTGATGACATATGTGGTAGCTGCTCCACTTTCTTTTTGAATATTCATTCATTGTGGCACCTTCACTCTCCTACAGTTCACTTTGCAATGCGCCTCTTATTGTGGATTGTAGTCATACATATAATGCCTAATCATGTAATCCTTTAAACAGTTTTCCCCCCTCATCTGTTCCAATGCAGTGTTCATTATCCACTTTTTTGGTAGTATTTCCCCCAACTGCCCATGTCAGTCCTGCTTTGTAACAGTGGTGTTATGCAGTATTTGTCATTTTGTGACTGATATATTTCACTAAGCTTAATGTCTTTAGGGTCATCCATGTTGTGTAATGTTTTACATGTTTGTTGTTTTTTAGTGCTATGTAGTATTCCATTGCATCAGTGTTAGTTATAATTTTTTTGTGATCAAACTGTCTTTGCATAATAAAAATCCAAACAACCCACAAGTAAATACCTTTCTTGTATTTTCTGATTTCAGTCAAGATCAACAGTAATATCCCCCATACCATGGCCTTTTCTGAATCCAGCTTGAAATACTTTATCTTGTATGATATTGCTTAATAATTTCCACATTTTTTTGGATCACCTTTTTTGGGAATGAAAACAATTTCCAGGCAGTTGGCTGGGCCACTGTCTTCCAAATTTCTTGTCAGAGGCCAATGAGTGCATCCTGGTCTGCATATGTTTGATGAACATGACAGTTACTATTCCATCAATTTTTTACCAATACTTTAGAGCAACTTGAACTTCTTCATTAACATTGGTTTTCATCAAATTCTGCTTCATAAAATGTTGTATTGTCGAATGATTCTTTTTTGTACAGTGACTCTTTCCATCATTCTTTCAATATATTCTTCCCATTCTTCTTTTAATACTTCCTACATCATTCAAGATGTTGCCCATAACATCCCTTAGTGTTGAAATTTGAGGCTTGTATTTGTTCTTCAGTTATTTCAGCTTCAGAGATGCTGAGTGTGTTCTTCCCTTTTAGTTTTCTAACTTCAACTCATTGCACATTGAGTTGTAATACAATTTCAAATTCTTTGTGAGATCACTTAAATATCTATGTCACTTTAGAATTGGCACCTTTGTTTTCCTTTGCCATCAGATGCAATTTTCTTGGTTTTCATGTACTTAGTAATTATGGATTTTGTTGGTATATTTTGAATATTGTTTTGTTGTTGTTATGTGCCATCAAGTCACCTGCAATTTATAATGATCCTATGTACAATAGCTATGAATCCTGCACTACCCCGAGCCAGTCTTACTGACTCTGACACACCTACCCTCATTACCCCAGTTACTGTGTCAGTCCATCTAATCTGGGGTCTTCCTTTCCTGTGATGTCCATCCATTCCTTCCAAGCATGATGTCCTTCTCCAAGGATGGGTACCTTCTCACCATGTGCTCAAAATATGTGAGACAGAACTTCAAAATCCTAACCTCCAAGGAGAAAATTGGTTTCTCCCTTTCCAAGACAGACCTATTTGTTCTCCTGGTGGTTCATGGTATGTATTTTCAATACTCTCCTCTAGCACCGCAATTCAAAGGCATCAATTTGTCTTCTGTCATCCTTTTTAAAAACTTTTTATTAATTTTAATGAAAATTTACAGAGACTTTGGATTTCCATTTAGTCATTGTTGCACTTTTCTCCCTGCCCAACCTCCCTTGCCCTAGTTCACTCTTCTCTTTGAAAAGTAAAAGTCTTTCATTGTTATACAATCTTTTCCCCCAAGTCTGCTCCACTATGCAATCTTCATTCTGGACTCCTGTCATGACAATAATAATATCTAATCATGTATCCCTTTTAAACAGTTCTCTCCCTCATCTATTTCAATGCAGTATACATATTTTATCCCATCTTTCTCAGTCTCTTCCCAACCCTGATACGTCCCATTTTACAATAGTGGCCCTATGCAGAATTTGTCTTTTTATGAATGAGATATTTCACATCAATTGATGTCCTCCACGGTCACCCATTTTGTATAATATTTTATGAGTTCAATGCAGTATAGTATTCCATTGTGTGAATATACCAGAGCTTATCTATCCATTTGTTTGTTGATGTGATCTTTAACCAAAATATTGAATATTACATTATTATATTCCAAATTTTAATTCTAGGGAGAATGTTTATCTTTTTTTGTAGCAGGCAATAAACCTAGTTGTAATCAGATCACAAATTCCAACTAGCCTCCTAAGATTTGTAATTTCAATGTGCAAACAGGCTCATCCTAGAGAGGGTGAGACCAGGCTGCTCTTTAAAGGCAAGGATTCTTAAGTTCTTTGTGGCATATTTTGGGCATGTTGCAAGAAGGGACCTGTCCTTGGAGAGGGACATGATGCTTGGGAGGGGGGGTGAAGGGACAGCCCATGAGGGGAACACCCTCAATGAGATGGATTGATTAAGTGACTGGGGTATTGGGAGTAGGTGTGTCAGAGACAGTGAGATTGGCACAGAATAGAGCAGGGTTTAGGGCTGTTGTACACAGGATTGCTATGAGTTGCATGTGACTCAACAGCACACAACAACAACAGTTCTATTTTCAAAGTCTTTGTTGTCTTATTGAAACCTGTCCATTGGGAGTGCTATCCTACAGTCTGTTTTAGACTTGAGTCTATAGTTTAGTTCTCAGAGTAGATGTGTGATATTAATGCTAAGTGCCATGCATGTGTTACTGGAGAATGAACCTGGAGTTGTTATAGTAAACTCCTCTCTTTTCAATCTCTCCTGTTATTTCTGGTGCTCTGAGGTCTCCGGTTTTTTTTTGTTTGTTTGTTTGTTTGGGTTTTCTTTCTATAATTATATTTTATTAATTTTCATAAACATTTACAGAGATTTTGGGTTTCCATTCATTCATTGTTGCACTATTCTCTCTACCCTCCTCCCAGTTTGTTCTTGTCCAAATGCCACAGTGCTTGTCAAAGCCAGTTCTGATTAATCTTCTTTGTCAGTTTGTCCTTTGCCATTCCCTATTACTCCTCCCTGAGTGAGACTTCACCCTGAGTCATAAGGAAAAGGGGA
This sequence comes from Elephantulus edwardii, assembly GCF_000299155.1. Lineage (NCBI taxonomy): Eukaryota > Metazoa > Chordata > Mammalia > Macroscelidea > Macroscelididae > Elephantulus > Elephantulus edwardii. The sequence continues at coordinate 425,118 of NW_006400263.1, forward strand.
TGGCGTATTCTCTTAGCTACTTCCTGCTGAGAAGGGACGCTGTGGGTTTCAGGGTGAAGATCTTCTCTCACTACTCTAAAGGGCCCCTTTGGCAGTAGGAAACACATAGACTATTATGGAGATTGATTTTGGAATTTAGATGCACTCTTATTGATTGTGCTTGGCCATACATGTTCATATTCTTGAAGATTTATCATGGGGGTGTTGCAACCTAGAAGACACAAATTTGACTAACAAATTATAAGTACATGAGTCAAAAATTATGGAAAAGTAAAAGAAAAGTTTCTTTCATTGTTTTACAAACCCTCCCCCAGGTCTCCTCCACCATGTAGCCCTCGCTCTAGTCTCCTGTGATGACAGAAATACCTAGTTATATATCTCTTTTAAACAGTTTTCTCCCTCCTCTGTTTCAGTGCAGTATACATTATTGAACCCATCTTACTCAGTCTCTCCCCAACCCCAAGGACAGTCCCACTCTACAACAGTGGCATCATGTAATATTTGTCCTTTTGTGACTGGGATATTTCACTCAGCATAATTTTCTCCAGAGTCAACCATTTTGAATAATATTGCATGAGTTCCTTGTTTTTTAATGCAGCATAGTATTCCATTGTGCGAATATACCACAGCTTCTCTAGCCATTCGTTTGTTGATGGGCACTTAGGTTGTTTCCAACTCCTTGCAATTGTGAACAAAGCTGCAATAAACATGGGTGCGCATTTTTATTTATTTATTTATTTATGTATTTATTTATTTATTTATTCTTTTTCTGTGTGTACCGTCAAATTGGATCTGACTGGTGCAGGAGGCAATTGCTCCTCCTTCTTCAGCGGAGCATCTGGTGGATTTGAACCGTGCACCTCAGGGATTGCAGTGCACTTTCCTACCACTAGGCCACCAGAGCTCGCCTCGTTTTTAATTATCCAGTTAGAAACCTGAAGCTTCAATTACTGTGCACTGAAATTTTCCTGTGATTATGCCCACAACTGTGGCCAACTCTTGGGAACACAAAGAAAAGAAAAACAATGGAGATTCACCACACCTTTAAGGGACACCACACCCTGCTTCTCTGATTTTTGAGAAACTCCCCCTTATCAGAATTTTAGGGATGTACAGTTTTCTCAGCACCAACGCCATTTTACTTCTGCTTTCTGGATTGCTTGAAGATTGGTGTACAGAATGAAGGAAGAAAAATTAGCATTCTTTTAACTTTTTCTGATCATTAGGAGATCTCTTTCCCATTCTTAGAGCCATAGTAGAGAACTCTTAGAACTCTCTAAGTGGATTGCTTCCCAGTCCTGAGTTTTAAGCTGCTACAATGAAGACCTGTTAATGCAACTATTATCCACATATGTGAACCAACTACTAAAGCCAAAGAGGATGAGATTGAGGATTTTTGCCAACTTTGGCAGCCCAAAATTGACCAAACATGTACATCAAGATTCATTCATAATTATGGGTGCATGGAATGCAAAGATGGGAGGAATGGTAGTTGGAAAGTAGTTGGTGACAAAATGAGGCTGGCCACAGAACTATTGAATTCTGTATGTTCAATGATGCATTTATTATAAATACATTTTTAAAAAAACACAAAAGGAGGGTTTACACATAGGCCTTACCTGATAGACTGCACAGGGAGCAGATTAAGCACATGTGTGCAAAGAATCATTGTAGAAAATATCAGCAGTCAAAAAGTAGGTCAGATGCTAACTGTGGATGAGTAAATTACTCATGTGTAAATTCAAACTGACAATGAAGAAAATTAAAACAATCCCACAAGATCTAAAATGTGATCTTTAGTCTATCCATCTAAATTTAAAAATCATTTCCAGAATAGGTTTGAGACATTGAACACTAATGACTGAAGACAAAGATGAGTTAAGAGATGACATTAAAGATATAATCCATAAAAAGCACAAAAGGTACGTTTAAAGACAGAGGGAAATAAAAGACTAAAATAGATAACAAAAGAAACTTTGAAAATTGCACTAGAACATCAAGAAGCCAAAACAAAGGCAAGAATCTCAGCAGTAAGGAGATGAGTAGAAGACTTCAAAGGGCAACTTGAGAAGACAAAGCAAAGTATCATAAAAGAGTGTGCAAATAATTAGAGCTGGAGAGTAAAAATGGAAGAACTTGCTTGACATTTCTCAAGCTGAAAGACTGAAAACCAAATTTAAAACTCAAGTTGCAATATTGAGAGTTAATATGTAAAAATACTGAATGATCCAGGAAGCATCAAAAGAAGATTGAAAGACATAAAAATGTCCAAAAGGGGAAGAGGAAAAAAGGAAGGTGAGAGAAAATGGGGAAGAGTAGAAATCACTAGGATAGCAGAGTTTAGTAGGCAAAATATGGGATGGGGCGTGAAGAATTGCAGACTCAGTGAAGACTCGAAGGGGCAAGGTAATGAAATTATAGACATAGATAAAAGTGATCTAATGGCAAAAAGCTGTGCTGCCATCCCATAGGGACACGGTTCAAGTCCACCAACTGCTCCATGGGAAAAAGATGGGCAATCTCTTCCTGTGCAATTAACTGACTCTGAAAACCCACTGGAACGTCATTTACGGGTCAGTTCTGACTTGACAGCAATAATAATAACAATAATTTACTTTCTAAAATATAATGTATATGAATAATTGTATGAAATGCAACCTAAATGAAAGTTTGTATAAAACATAATGTACTTGAATGAAACACAATGTATATGTTATTGTATGCAAGGCAAATTTTTAAAAATAAAGAAGATGGAAGGAATACACAGACTCACGATATGAAAAAGAACTGTTTGACACTGAACATTTCAGGAAGTACCATATGAACAAGATCCAATGTTAATAAAGGAAGAAGTTCAAGCTACATTGAAGGCATTAGGAGAAAAAAAAAACACCCCAGCAATTGATGGGATAGCAAGTGGCATGCTACAACTATCTGATACAAGCCTTGAAATGCTCACCATATTATACCAGGTAATTTGGAGGACAGCAGTTTGGCTGACTGTCTGGAAGAGAGCCATATTTGTTCTCATTCTCAAGAAAGGTGATTCCCATTCTCAAGAAAAGAAAGAATGTCGAAATCTTTGAACAATATCATTACTATCACATGCAACCAAAATATTGCTGAAGATCATCTGAAAATGGCTCAAATGTATATTGATAGAAATCTGCCAGAAGTTCAAGTTGGGTTTAGAAGAAGCTGATGCATCAAGGATATCATTGCTGAAAGTAGAGTAGCAGAAGCATGTCTGTTTGTATTTTAGTTTCTATGTGAAGGCATTTAACTGTCTGGCTCATATAGCTAACAATTGAATATGAGAAGAATGTGAATCCCAGAACACTTAGTTTTGTTCATACAACAGACCATGGGATCACTGCATGGTTTAAAATAAATCTGTGTAACAGGGCTGTATCCTCTCTCTACCTATTCAGTTTGTATGCTGAATGAATAATTTGAGAGGCTGGACTCTGTGAAGAAGAATGTGAGGTCAGGATCAGAGAAGACTCATCAACAACTTGCATTATTGAGATGGCACCACCTTAGTTACTGTAAGTGAGAAGGACATAAAACACTTGCTGCAGAAGATCAAAGACTACTTTAATCCTCATTATAGATTGTTTCTCAACATCAAGAAGACAAAATTCTCACCACTGGACTGATATACACATCCTGATGGATAAAGCAAAGATTAACATTGTCAACAATTTCATCTTATTTGGATCTACAACCAACACCCTTGGTACCAGCAGTCAAGATATCAGGGGACATGTTGCACTGGACGATACCCCTAGAGCAGTACATGGACAGAGAAATTCCAGAAATACACAAGCTGTATATAAAAGAGGCTGTGGCACTAGGGACATCATTGCCATGTCCGATGGATCTTGGCTGAACGCAAAGAATACTGGAGGAATGTCTATTCGTGTTTATCAAGAATGCAAAGGCATCTGAATGTGTGGATCACAACAAATTGTAGCTAACATTGAGAAAAATGGGAATCCCAGAATACGTGACTGTGCTCATGTAAAACCTATGTCTAGACCAGGAAGCCAGTGTCTGAACAGAGCAAGGGAACATTACAAGGTTCATAATTAAGAAAGGAGTGCCCTAAAAATGTATCCTTTCTCAATACATTTCCAATCTATATGTGGAAAAGATAATTTGGGAGGCTGGACCTTATGAAAAAGAATAAAATATCAGGATTGGAGGAAGACTCGTCAACAACCTGTGTTACAGAGATGACACAACCTGGCTTGCTGACACTGAGGAGGACTTGAAGCATTTGCTGAAAAAGTCTAATCCTGTACCCTTCAGTATGGACTGCATCTCATCAAGGAGACAAAGGTCCTTATCACTGGACTAATAGGCAGTATCATAACAGGGAGAAAGGATTGAGGTTGTTAATGATTTCATCTTCCTTGGATACATAATCAACACCCTTGGCCCCAGAAGTCAGGAAATAAAAAGATGAGTTGCATTGGGAAAACCTGCTGTCAAGGCTCTCTCTAGAGTGCTAAAGAGTAACAATGTGAGTTTAGAGACTAAGGTGTGCTTAATCCAAGCCATAGTCTTATCAATTGCTTGCTATGTGTCTGAGAGCTTGACAGTGAATAAGGATGACAGAAGAAGAATAAATGCTTTTGAGTTATAGTGTTGGAGAAGAATATTGAATATATAGAGTGGTAAGAGAACAAATAGGTCTATCCTAGAGAGTTTGAAACAAGTTTGCTCATTGGAGGCAAAGATTTTGAAGCTTTGTGTCATATACTTTGGGCCTGTCACCAGAAGGGACTAGTCCTTGGAGATGGACATCATGCTTGGAAGAATAGAGGATTAGAGCAGAAGATGAAGACCCTGGATGAGATGGACTGACACAGTGATTATAGCATGAGGTCAAGTGTATCTCAGTTTTCCTAAGGATAGGGAAAGGTTCAGAGCCATTGTGATAGGGTTGATATGAGCCATAGTCGACTCAACTGCACATAACAACAATGCATTGCAGAAGCCCGCTGTTCGGGACCACTCCAAATTACTGAGGAGCAGTGATGTCAGTTTGAAGACTAAGGTGCACTTGATACAGGCCAGGGTCTTTTCCATCACTTGCTCTGCATCTGAGAGTTGGCTGATAAATAGAATGACAGAAGAAGAATTGATACCTTTGAGTTGTGTTGTTGGAGAAGAATATGGAATATAGCATTGGATTGTCGAAGGAACAAGCATATATGTCTTAGGGATAGTACAATTAGAGTGCTCCTTGGAGGCAAGGATGATGAAGCTTTGTCTCACATACTTTGGGCATGTTGCTAAAACAGGTTATTCCTTGGAGAGGGACATCATCCTTGGAAAAGTGCAGGGTCAGTGAATAAGAAGAGCCTCAGCTAGGTGGATTGACACTGGGACTGCAGCTTTGTATGTCAGAGTGTGCCTTCATTGTGTCAGAGATGATGAGGATGGCACAGGATAGAACAGAATTCAGATCTGTTGTTCATAGGGTCAACTTGATGGCACCTAACAACAACAGACCAAGGAGATAACAAAGGGAAAAAGAATTGTAAACTCATTTCTGATTGTAGTCTTCAAGCTGCTGCTACTAGTTTCTATCCAGAGTCTTCAGATTACTGTTTCATGTATTCTTTCCTGATTTTTCAGCTGCATCAGCTAAAGAGACACAGTTGAGTGTTTTCACTCCAATTTATCCAGAACTAAACTCCCAAGATAGTTTTTGATCAACTGACGTAAGTGTTTGCTTACTTCACGTATTTACAAGACAACTTGTAGTGCTTCAAAATTCTAGAGTATTGCTTCTCAATTTTAAGTGTATATATGACAACTAACAAGTGATTCTCACCAAAAGTTGAGAAACGGTGTTGCTCAGAGCTTGGTTTCCTATGCATGTATTCTTGAGGGAGTAATATTTTGTGCTACAAATTTGTTAAAGATTACAATGTTAGACAAGGAGAGGAAGCAGTTAGTAGAAAGGTGTGAGAGCTCCTCATGCTCTTGTCCACATAGGATTCATTTGCCCTGAGCTCTCAGCCAGGTGGTCTCCAATAGAAAGGCAATATAAGGATGTGGGGCTGAACTGGCTACTGTTCTCATCATTAGATACCACTGAGTTGATTCTAAATTGTAGCAATCCTATATATTACAGAATAAAACATGAGTGTTGTGCCATCCTTACACTGTTTGCCTTGTTGGAACTCATTGCTGCTGTTACTGTGCCAGTCTCTTTGAAGGTCTTGTCCTATCACATTTTGTTCACCTTCTACTTTTCCACATTCTCTAGGGACTAACTCCTCCTAATATTCCCAAAGCATGTGAGTTGAGCTCTCACTATACTCTGTTCTAAGGTGCATTCTGACTGTCTTTCTTCCAAGGAAGAGTTCTTGATTCATTTGACAGTTCATGGTATATTTTATCGTATTTGCCAACACCATTATGAAAAGGCATAAATTGTTCACTTTTCCTTATTTATTGTCAAGTTTTTGCCTGCATATGAATGATTTAAAATATAGCTTGAGTGAGGTGCACCTTCACCTTCACAATGACATCTTCACTTTCTAATCATTTAAAGAGGCCTCTTGGAATGGATTATGAGTATTGCATTGGACTAGGTGAAGGGGTCAGTCTTAAACGAATGGATGATCAGAACTTACATATTGCAATCAACAATCTGGAACAGGATATGCATTACAGATTGAATTAAAGGAGAGGCATGGGAAATGAGTATGAATGTATGAATGGAAAAACTGGGTTTTTTATACAATTTCAATCAAATCACATGAAAAAATAATTTTATAAAAGCCTGTTAGTAGACTTGTCCAATATAACAAATCATTTATTTTTACAGCGGTTTCTTTCATGGGTATAGATAGTGAGTTTAGGCAAAATAAAATTCTTGAAAATGTCAATTTCTTTCTCCATTTATCATGATTTTATTGTTTTTTTTTAAATTTTATTGTTATATTGTTTTATTGTCTTTTATTGTTATACTGAGGATTTTTGTTTTCTTAAATTTATAATGTAGTCAATATTGAAGGCTGTAGTCTGAGCTTTGTTAGTAAGTTCTTTTCACTTGCAGCAAGAGAGGCCTGCAACATTTTCTAACGTTGTTATTGATGTTGTTAAGTACCCTCAAATAGGATTCATGGCAACCCTATGAATAGTCGACCTGCCCTATTCTGTGCCATCCTTGCCATCTTCAACACACGTGAGCCCACTGCTGAAAACACTGTGTCAAACCATTAGGGATCTTCCTCTTTGCTGACCATCCAAGCATTATGTCTGTTTCCAAGGAATATCCTTGCTTAGCAACATGTTCAAAGTATGAAATATGAAACGTTTCATATGCTCCTCACTTTCAGCAAGGTCGTGTCATCTGCCTAACACAGGTTGTTTGATAGATCTTCCTCCAATTCTGATGACACATTTTTGTTCATAGAGTCCGACTTCGTGAATTATTTGTTCAGCACAGATTGTTAGTAAATTCACCTGTAACTCTGATGCTGGCTTCTTTAGATAGTCTAGCTTCTTGGAATATTTATTAAGCATACAAATTGAACTGATATAACCATGACACACAGTTTGCTGATTTTAAATCACATACTGAAAGGTTTCAGATCGAAGTCAAGAACCACGCCGAGGTAGAAACACTTCAAAGTTTATTGCGCACTGGTCTATTCAGCAAGGGGAGTAGTGCTGGGGGTCGGACTTAGGGGGGCTTATATGGGGTTTTAGCAAGTATATTTTAGGGGGTTATGAGATGAGCTGACGTTGCAGTAGCTCATTGGTGCATAAAGTTTCTGGTTTTGGAAAAGGTCCTAACATGGGAATTTCTGAGTTCCAGTTTTGGAAAATATCCTGACATAGGGTTTTCTGAGTTCTGGTTTTCGAATATATCCTGAAATAGGATTTTCTGAGTTTTGGTTTCAGAAAATATCATGGTACCAGGATTTCTGAGTTGAGCTTCAACCTCTATTTTGATTTTTAGCCTAACACACTCTCCTTTTTCTGCATCGACTGCCCTCTTGGTCTACACACAGGTTCCCAATCAGCACAATTATATGTTCTGGAATTCTCCTTGGTTGCAGTGTTACCTATGACTTTTATGATCCACAGTGTATCATTCTTCACATTGTGAATAAAACATGAGTACACACCTAGTCTATCTCATCCTATGTCCTTTTCTGAATCTGGTCTGAATTTCTGGTTCTTCATGTTGGTGCACTGCTGCAAACACTTATCTTTAAAGCAAAATTCTACTTGTGAATAATATTAATGATATTGTTGATAATTTTCAAATTCTATTGGATCACCTTTCTTTGGAGTAAATGTAAGTAGGAATCTTTCAATTATTGGAGTACATAGCAAATTGTTGGCATACATCAGTCCTTCCCGAATGACATGCCTTTGTTGAATGGGATACTTCTATGAGTATTCTGTCAGTTACTAGAGTTTGTTTTCTGCCAATGCCTTCAGTACAAATTCAACTTTTTTCCTTAATACCATCACTTCTTGATCATAGGTTACACTGTGAAATGGTATTTTGGTTTTCCTCAGTTCTTCCAGTTTGACAAATGCTGAATGTTTACTCTTTTGGTTTTCTAAATGTAGGTCTTAGTACATTTCATTATAATACTTCACTTTTCTTTTTGACTCACTCTCTGAAATCTTCTATATGGCTCCTCCTCCCTCCCCAGGGGAAAGTGTGAAGGCAGTCCCCCACTACCACAAATTATGCAGCTGAGTCTCCCACACTTGGGGAAATCACAGGGGTCAGCACATTCAGAGTGCAATGGATAAGCCTTGCCCTGGGAAAATCACTTTCATGATCATGGCCTCTTCCCTGCCAGGTAAGTATCTTTATATGGCTCTTTTATATAATTTCTTCCATTCATGTTCGCTAGTTAGGTTAATGATCAAGTTTCAGAGGAGCTTAACATTCATTTTGGTCCTTTCTTTTAAATGACCTTTGGCTTTCTTCACATGTAATGTTCTTGAGGTCATTCTAGAACTCGTCTTGGTTCAGTCATTAGTTTCAATGTATCATATAAATTTCTGAGATGGTCTTCAGATTCA
>NW_006400263.1:434295-460033 GCF_000299155.1 Elephantulus edwardii
ACACTATACAAATACTAAAGGTAGGGAGCTCTGGTTAACTAGTGGCAAGAAACTGTACTGTAATCCCAAAGGCACATGGTTTGAATCCACCAGCTGCTCCACAGGAGGGTGGGTAATCTCCTGTGTGATTAACTGCCTCTGAAAACATGTTGGAGGGTCAGATATGGGTTGGGTCCAACTCAAAGGTACACAAAAAGAACAACATATTAAATGTACTGGTGTTGGTCATATCCTAGATTCCTGTCATGCGGTTACTGACATGGCTATTCTAAGTTACAATCTTTGTTACTCTCAACACAGTGCTGTGTTGAACCATGTAAATGTGAGGTGCTTTTAGCCCAGGGGAATGAAATAGCTTACTAATAATATATATAAGATAAATGGCACATTTTGGATGGCACCATGCAAATAAATGTGCACAACACTACATGAGGATTGGTCAGTTTTGTGATCCTGGAAGATTTGTACAAGCCTCAAGGCAAAAAAAAAAGGATGCAGATGTTGCTAACATGGAAGAACCCCAAAGTACAGCGTATACTTTTCAATCTCTGCATTGTAATGGTTCCAGTATACCATTTTGGTAAGCTCTTAACACCTGAGTGATGTGAGTGAAATGAGAGATTGTGAGGTTAGCACAAGGTGAGACAGTGACAGAGTAGTAGTTGTAGTGGCTGGAACCAGAGATCCAGTTTAAGAGCTGTGGGCTTCTGGGCTACAGAGGGAAAAAGCTGAGTATTTGCTGGTGGCATGGGTACCCTAGGGCATTTACTGGGTGAGGTAGGTCTGACTAACTCATAAAGCTAAAGTTAAGCACTTGCCAAGCTGGACAGAGATCAAAGCTGTGAGGCTGAGTATCAGAGAGGGGTTGACAACAAGACTGAAGAAATGCATCCTGAGTGTTAATGAACCTGAATTGCACCCCAAAACTTCCCTAACAGACCCCATTATCTTGAATATTGTCTCTGAGTTCTGTGCGGCCATTGTAGTGAATTATCAAACTCAGAAAAACAGTAGTAAGTATAACAGGACAGTTGTTAAAATTGGTAGTAAAAGGTGTGGAGCTCAAAGTCATGTCTGATTGCATAGGAAGTGGCTTTGTGCTATTGATGCAAATTCTTCTGGAGGGGTTGTTGTTGTTGTTTAGTGCCGTCTAGTCATAGGTGACTCATAGTGACCCTATGGACGAAAGTCCTCAACACCTGCGTGACTTTCATCCTTTCTCCAGGTTCACAGGATTTTTTCGGAGGCAAGCTATTTACCGAAGTGGATGCCACTCCCGCTTCCAAGATTGTTTCAACCGGGTAGTGCCCCCAAACACAGTCCACCATGGGTAAACGTTATCACATTTGACATATTAGTGTCACAGTGTTCAGCTTCACAGTGACCAACAAGATTACCTCTGTATGGCAAGTGGACACACCAGGCCTATACCACCCAGAAGAATGTTTGAACAAAAACAGGTCTTAGGGCCGTGGATTAGAGTCACCCACCTTTGGCTTGGTTGCATCACTTCAGTCCACTAGGCCAACTGGTCTCTCTCTGTAGGGGTTAAGCAAACTAAATCAAGGGTTGCTTGGATTGAGAGAATGTAATCAGTAAACTCTGTTAAAGAAAACTCTTTTACATGTACATTGTGAAAAAAAACAAGGAAAACATTCCTAAGGAAATGCTGAATTGTTCAACAGAACAAAGGTGTAAGTCAGTGAGTAAATGCCAATAAGGTCAGAACATTATGTCTTGTAAGTATTGTATACATGTAATATGTTTCAAGGAAAACAAAACTCACAATTAGAAGGGTGTTGTCACAAAAAAGGGGAAAAGTCATTGTAACAAATAGGATGTCTTGTGTAAATCTAGTTAATATTTTCTTTTGCTTATATATTGGAAAACTTCTCAATAAAAGCTGTAAGGATATGCAAATCCACAGGTCATTCAGCCATGAGTTCCTCTGCCTTTTACGTCTTGACTAACTCATGTCTTGAAGATCATCCTTTCACCCGGCACTGTCCTGTTGGCCAGAGAAGTGCAACATTTTCCTTTTGCAGTTCGTGGAGGTCAGACACTATCCCCCAAAGTTTGCCACACTGTTCTCACAATGCAGATATTTTGTGCTGCTTTATAAAGAACGCTGTAGCAAGTTTGCTAACTTTTGAGTGGTGCTTTTCTGGCAGTTTAAATCTACCAACCAAGGAAGATGGGTTAACTCCAGGAGGATTTATAACCCCTGAAAATCTGCTGGAGGGTCAGCTATCAGTCAGTTCTGACTTGACAGCAATGCATTCAGTTTATTAAGGATTACAATGCTAAATATAGATAATGAAGCAGTTATGAGAGGCAGTATGAGGATATGCTATTAAGCTGGTTACACTGATGACTAATTGCTTGGCTGAGAGTAATCATCCAGAAATTAGCCATATCTCTCTAACTCATTTCTGTCAAGTTAGAATTAACTGATAACTTTTTTAAAGAAAATTTTTTATTTCAATTGATTTTAACTAAAACTTAGAGAAAAGTTAGATTTTTTACTCTTTCATTATTGCACATTTTTACCCCCTCTTCTTCTCTTCCCCGAGTCCACTTTGTTATTTTAAATAATCATTCATTGTTGGAAGATAACTGACTCTTCATCAGGTTTCAGAGGGAAGGAAGTAAATGGCAAGTAGGCCTTGGTGGATTCAAACCACAACTCCAGATGGAGTATGCATGCCAACAGAGCTCCCTGACCTTAGAGTGAATCATGAAACTGTCCATAGTAGATAAAGGAAGACAGAAAAAAGAGATAAATTTATCCAATGGCTTCTCTCCCATATTAGTAAAAGTTTCCCTTACTGTAATATGCAGGTTTCGGCCCAGCAGTAGTGGGGCCAAGAAAGGAAAAAGAAGGAAGGAAGTGAACTATGTGAGACACTGTCAGGGATGTACCTACATGTATGTAGTTTGTTGGAGCCCACAAATAGCATTTGACACAAGAGAGTGAGCCTGGGAATATCTGAAGTAGCTTATAAGAATTAGTAAAAACAATTAAAACTTCTTTTACTGACTTAGTTTAAAGCATATTTGAAAGATCTTCGGACAATTCTATACACAAAAGGTTACTTATCGTACTTATAGGGGCTAAAGGATTTGGTAGGAAAGCTTACCTGTGATGCTCTATACTACTTATTGTCTTCTCTTTCTACAGGCTATTGCTAATTGGACCAGGGGGGTGAATGCTTGACTTGCAGAACAGAAAATGATCTATGATCTAGTCTAAGATGAAAAACTTTTTCCAAATAAGAATTATAGCTAATATCATATGCCAGGTAGAGTCTGTATTATAAATGCAACCTTAGATATATACTAACAAAATAAACCAATTGGTAAAAGATGAGAATACACATGCAGAGATTGGTGAAGTATAATAAAACTCTTCGTACTGCCCAATTAGTTTGTATGCCGTTTAAATATCTGTATCAATGAAACCTGATCCTGTTAATGTCTACATTATGTAGTTCTATTTCTCCTACTCTTAAGTGAATATGATTAAATTTATAAGCTAGTCTGGGTAAATCTCCATTCCTGCCAACCTGCAAAGCTAAACACATTAAGCCTATTGGGTTCACACTGCTCTACGGTTGCAGAACAAACCCCTACACAATGTAGTGGATTAAAACAACAGAATAATTTCTTCTGATTCCCCAGTTAACACTGTTTGGTGTCACTGGAATAATTCATGCAGCTGCAGTCATCTAGAGCATGAGTTGGTTAGGATCTGGGTGGCTTTCCTCACACATCTGGCAGATGGTGCTATGGCTGGAGTCCTCGTTCAGCTGGAGAAATCACAAGTTGCCATCTATCTTTGAGGAATGTTGTTGTTAGGTGCAATTCAGTGACCTTACAAACAACGGGTCTAAACCCTGCCCTATGCTGCACTATCCTCACTATCCCTGATATACTTATCTCATTGCTATAGTCACGGTGTCGATCAATCTTGGGGAAGGCCTTCCTCTCCTTCATCAACCTTCTACTTTTCTAAGCTTGGTGTCTTTACAAGGACTGGCCTCTCCTAACAACATACTCAGAGTATATGAGATCAAGTTTTATCATCCTTACCACAAAGGAACACTCTGGCTGCACTTTCTCCAAGATAGAGTTGTTTGTTCTTTTGGCAGTCAATGAAATATTCAGTACTCTTCTCCAACATCACAATTTAAATGCATTGATTCTTCTTCTGTCATCCTCATTCCTTGTCCGATTTTCAGGTGCGTAGGCAGTAAATGAAAAAACCATGGCTTGGGTCAGGTCTTTAAAATGGCATCACTGTTCCTCAGCACCTTGGAGAGGCACTTGGCTGAAAATTTCCCCAATGCAATATATGTTTTGATTTCTTGACTGCTGGTACCAAGGGCAATGATTGTGGATCCAAGTAAGATGAAATCATTAACAAGTTCAATCTTCTATCTATCATGATGTTGCATATTGGCCCAATGAAGAGGATTTTGTTTTCTTAATGTTGAGATGTAGTCTATATTGAAGGCTGTGGTGCTTGATCTTTGCCAGCAAGCATTTCAAGGTCTCCTCACTTTCAGCAAGCAAGGTTTTCATCAGCATAATGTGGACTGTGGATGAGGTTTCTTCTGATTCTGATGAGACATTCCTCTTCATAAAGCCAAGTAAAAATCAAGCTGATCAAATGATGTGCTTTGCATACACACTGAATAGGTATGGAGACAGGATACACTCCCGACACATTTGTTGATTCTCAACCATGCAGTGAGTGTCTCTTTGCTCTGTTCAGACAATCAACTCTTGTTCTAAGTATAGGTTTTGCATGAGTACAATTAAATGTTCTGGGATTCCTATGCTCATTGTCAGTCAACCTATGAGACAGGCTTTGAAATTTGAACATGTGTTCTGCCACATCCTATTGGTCACAGCAAGCTGGAAGTCCAATCTATATTAAAAGTATGAATAAATGATTTCTACTTCTTTATGAGTAAACCTACAAAGTGGCAATGGGTTTTGATCTGCCATGAATTCTTTCTGGGCCAGGCTAGGTTCTGGTTGCCTATAAATCCAAATAATTGCTTTACATTCCTAAGTTAGGTATTTTCTGGATAAGTTTTAATTTCTCAAATCACTGACATTTATTGTGTAAGAGAAACTGCACGGCAGCATTTTCATCGTAATTTTACAACTATTTTACTCAAATCTTTGCAAAACGTACACCACTATAGCAATTACCAGGACACATTTTTATTACTAATTAACCTTTTGCCTTGTGATATAAAAATTTTCACAGCTACATTGCTGGTGGGTGCCATCGAGTCAAGTATGACTCATAGGGACCCTATGAACAACAGATCTGAACCCTATCCTATCTTGTGCCACCTTCACAATCTCTGGCACACTCATGCCCACTACTGTAGTCACTGTGTCAATCCACCTGGTTGAGGGTCTTCACCTTTTGCTGCCCGACACCTTTCCCAGCATGATGTCCTTCTCCAAGAAATAGCCTTTCCTAGCAACATGTCCAGAGTATGCATGAAAGCGTCGTCATCCTTGCCTCTACGGAGCACTCTGGCTGCACCTTATCCAAGATCTGTTTGTTCTTTTGGCATTCCATGGGATATTTGTATCCTTCTCCAACACCATAGTTCAAAGACATCAATTTTTCTTCTTTCAAAGCTATAGATGTCAAGAAATTAAATGTCATGTAGCAGTCATTTTGTATGGACACTTTGTTTCCCCAGGATTAATACAGTCACTATAAATTGTTTCCCAGTGTAGTCAGAGACTACAATTATATGCAGTCTTTAGTGAGAAGTTTCAAAATTTGTATACAGTTTTGAAGAGACCATAGCTGACATCCAAGCAGATATATGCACTCCCATGTTTATTGCAGCTTTGTTCACAATAGCAAGGAGTTGGAAACAATCTAAGTGCCCATCAACAAACGAATGGCTAGAGAAGCTGTGGTATATTCGCACAATGGAATACTATGCTGCATTAAAAAACAAGGAACTCATGCAATATTATTCAAAATGGTTGACTCTGGAGAACATTATGCTGAGTGAAATATCCCAGTCACAAAAGGACAAATATTACATGATGCCACTGTTGTAGAATGGGACTGTCCTTGGGGTTGGGGAGAGACTGAGTAAGATGGGTTCAATAATGTATACTGCACTGAAACAGAGGAGGGAGAAAACTGTGTAAAAGAGATATGTGACTAGGTATTTCTGTCATCACAGGAGTCTAGAGCGATGGCTACATGGTGGAGGCGACCTGGGGGAGGGTTTGTAAAACAATGAAAGAATCTTTTCTTTTACTTTTCCATAATTTCTGACTCATGTACTTATAACTTGCTAGTTAAATTTGTGTCTTCTAGGTTGCAACACCCCCATGAGACATCTTCAAGGATATGAACATGTACGGCCAAGCACAATCAATAAGAGTGCATCTAAATTCCAAAATCAATCTCCATAATAGTCTATGTGTTTCCTACTGCCAAAGGGGCCCTTTAGAGTAGTGAGAGAAGATCTTCACCCTGAAACCCACAGCGTCCCTTTTCAGCAGGAAGTAGCTAAGAGAATACGCCATCCCCTTTTCCTTATGACTCAGGGTGAAGTCTCTCTCAGGGAGGAGTGATAGGGAATGGCAAAGGACACACCGACAAAGGAGATTAATCAGAACTGACTTTGACAAGCACTGTGGCAATTGGACAATTAAAACAGACATACGGCGGAGAAGAACAAACTGGGGAGGAGGGTAGAGAGAATGGTGCAGCAATGAAGGAATGAAAACCCGAAATCCCTGTAAATGTTCATTAAAACTAATAAAATTTAATAAGATAAAAAAAATTTGTATACAGTTTTGCTAATACACATGGGCTATGTCTAAAATAGTAAATAATAAAAATGAAGCTATTTATAATCAGTGAAAGCAAAGTTAAGTGATTAAATCTATTTTTAACAAAGTATTATATTGGAGGGATTTTAAAACAATCAGTTATAAAAATTACTGAAGAAGCTGACATTAATTCGCTTTAATTCAAGACTCATTCTTTACATTCAATCTGAAAAACCAGATACTATATATAAAAAGGACCTCAAGATCTCCTTTATTATATTCTGTATTCTGAAGCAAGGACTATGCCTTATTCCTTGCATCTCCATTACCCAAGATTATGCCATAAGAGAGTGGATATGGAAATAAACACGAAATGTCTTGTCTTTCAGGATATAGAAAAGTTTATTTACACTATTCTGTACACTAGGAAGTGTGCAAAAGCATCATAAAAAGGTTTGAAATATTTCAAGAATTACCAAAATGTGACAGAGAGACAAGAGCTAACACATGTTTGAAAAGTGTCACCAGTAGACTTGCTTGATGTAGGGTTACTACATCCTTCAGTTCATTAAAAATAAACACACATGGTATCTGCAAAGTCCAATAAAGTGAAGTACAATAAAGCAAGGCATAAAGTCATTGAACAAATACAATTAACTTAATGTGACTTCTTACGATTTATATATGAGAGAAAGTAAAACATCAAATATAATTTTAATATAAATTTACTGTCTTCATCATAAACAAAAGATACCACTTGGTACATTTCATATTAATGGTGACAAAGAGCACAAAATTAATATATATCAATTACCCATGGTCCCATATAAATATATACATCTAAAGTTTTTCTTTTATAAGCACAATTCACACTGTGAAGTTATATCATAACAAATTTAAAACCAGACAATTTCTAAAATAGAATGTGTAAATGACATAATAAATCATGATGAGTCAGGCTTGCTTTTAACTTTGACTTTTAAACATTCTAATTATAGTTGAGTGTAGATTGTGACCAGGATGCTGATAAGTCTAAGGAGCCCTTCTAAGAGAAGATTAAGTTTTCATATAATTAATGGCCAGATTAGTACACCTAAAGTCCTAGATTCTCAAAAAGTTCATTCAGAGTCCATAAATGCAAGCAGAAGATGATCACATATTCTTAGATGCAAAATAAAAATCTTCTGAAAACTTTACAGTATTCAGATTTCCTCAAATATATGCATTTCTTGAATTAACAATTGCCAAAGTTTCCAAACTCTATCTTTTCAAGTCTTCACAGCCTGGATCTGATCTGATTAACAAAAAACAAACAAAAACCATCAAAAATTGAGTGCACAAGGGGAAAATGAAAAACAATTCTAGAAAATATGGCAGAAACATATGCACATGTGTAGTTTTGAAAAACTTAATTAATAACATGCTGTTGTGTACCATGTAGTTTGAAATGACCAACAGCTGACCCTCTATCAGGTTTTCAGAGGCAGACTGGGAGGAGATTGCCCATTCACAATAAAGTTTTAATTAAAGTTGAACACACATATATTTAAAAAGCAAAGCATATATTTAAAGAGTTCTACAATGCTTAAATGAAAAATAGTTCATTGCCTCAGCCTTTTTCTTCTCTTTCAAAGTAACTAATTTGAGTTCCATTCAGGTGGTAAGAACTGCGGTACCAATCCAAAGCCTGGCAATTTGACTGTCTTCAGGAGAAATATGGGCAATCTCCTCCTTATGAGACTTAAAGGCTCTGAAAACCCATTGGAGCATTAGCTATGAGTCAGTTTCGATAGGAAAGGAGAAAGAAAATTTAGTATACCTCACTATCGTGGAATATACATTTTACTATATACTTCTTAAACGAGACATTCCTTCAAGAAGAGGATTCGGTTCACTTTCACATACTTTTGTGCTGCTACTGTCTAACTTATCAAGATGCTTCTAAGCCTCATTCTTCTTACACATTGAAGTAGTCATAATTAATGATAGCCATATAAATGTCATTCACAGCTAAGAAAAGTAGTATACTATGATTATTTTTCCTCTCCCTTTCTCCATCTTTTTTTCCCCTGTAGTTATAACTGCCTTCTCCTTTTGCTTTACTTAGTTTTGTAAAGTACTTATCACTAATGCAACTCCAATATTCTCATTCTGTTTAAATCTTTTACCATGTTTCAACATATGATATAGTCTACCACTTTCATCTTCTTGAAGAACCAAATCCTTCAATCTAGGCTAGCTGTTCTTCACACCTACCAAATGACTATGTTTTAGGAGATTTCATTTTTATTCTAGGATGTCCACTATTGTCGAAGGGCTTCCTTTCCCCATTCATGTTTCTGTGTTTCACAACTATTTTCTTCTTCTTGGATTACTTGTTCTTATAAATAAGCTTCTTAATGAACACTTTAACAAAAGAAAGACAACAAAAAGCTTTACAACTTTACATGGCTGAAATATCTTTTTGTCCTACATGAATATTGTACAAGAATATCTTTCCGTCACATTTGCCTTGCCTTTTCCAGGCATTGCTCAGATTATCTTCTAGCGTCCAACTGTTGATGTTGAGAAACTTGATGCCATATGTTTCCTTATACTTCGAAAACTGCTCTTTCCCTCTCAGGAGATTTGTAGACTCTTCCATTGTTCTTAGTGTTCAAAGTTTCATCAGGCTGTGCCTTGGTGTGAAAATATTTTTATTCACTGCACTGGCTCTTGGGAGACTTTTCAAACTGAAAACACGTTGTTCTATTCAGTTTGAGCATTTGAGGATTTGTTCTCTCATTTTCTCTGTTCTTAATTACAATTATTATTTGAATATTAGGTCTCATAAACATGGCACTTGCTATTGATGGAATTGTACCCCCAAATTATACTACTTTGCAAACCCCAAGCTCTATATATTATGCTTGGATAAGCAGAAAGCAATGAAAGAAAAGATCTTCAACGAGATGGACTGACATCATGGGCTTAAGCACTGAGAGATTAAAAGTATGAGACAGGACTGGACAAGATTTCCTTCTGTGGTACACAGGGTCACTGTGAATCAGAACCTACTGGGCACTTAATAATAACAACACATAAACCCACTGGAGAATGGGTTGTCTTTTTTATGTTAATGATTATGGTATGGTGTGTTTTAAATTAATTTTTCTTAAAAGATAAAACAGTAAATGAAAGCAGCAGAAATGGGGTAAAAGAGATTATGGAAGACACATAAAGACTTCCTAAGAAGACGCAATGACCCTAGAATTGCCAGAGAGTAGGTGACTTTTCTTAGAACTGTAGCTGTTATGTAGCACTGAGTCACTTGAGACTCATAGTGACCCTATGTACAATAGCCTTCAAATCTGCTCTATCTGGTGCCAACCTCATTGTCTTTGACACACCCACCCTCATCACCCCAGTCACTGAATCAATCCATCTCATTGAGCATCTTCCTCTCTTACGCTGTACCTCCACCCTTCCAAGCTTGATGTCCCTTTTCCAAGGACTGGTCCCCTGAATTAGACTGCTGGCTTTCTAAACAGAGTAAATTCTGTTTGTTAAAAATACCCACTTGTGGTATTTGTGAAATAGCAGCACTATTGTGACTTATTGATTGCCTTCAAGTCGAGTGTGACTCATAGCGACCCTATGAACAAAAAGCCTGAAGCTCCGCTACAACTATCGACATTTATCAAAGTTCATAAAGTTTCCACGAGCATGTTGTTATGTTGTTAAGTGGAATGTTATTGTTGTTATGTGGCATTTAGTTGGCTGTGATGTATAGTAACCCTATTTACAGCAGCTCTGAACCCTTCTCTGTCTTGAGCCAGTCTCACTAACTCTGATACACCAACCCCCATTGCCCCAGTTACTGTTATCAATCCATCTCATCTGGGGTTTCCCTCTTCTGCGCTGTCGCTCTACCCTTCTGAGCATGATGTCCTTCTCCAAGGATCAGTCTCTCATGGCTACATGTCCAAAGTAAGTGAGGCAGAGCTTCAAAATCCTGGCTTCCAAGGAGAGACTTGGTTTCACACTCTCCAAGACAGAACTATTTGTTTTCTTGGCAGTCCATGACTCTTCTCCAGCACCACAACTTGAAGGCATCTATTCTCATATCAGCCTCAGTCACTGTCCAACTCTCTGAAGCATAACAAGTATGTGAGAAGACGTGACTTAGAAGATTATGTGACTTACTGCTTCTGAAAACCCAATGTATTAGTTCCTACATGAAGGTACATAACAATAAGAAGATCAAGAGGAATCAATGCTTTTGAGCTGTGGTGTTAGTGAGGGCTACTGAATATACAAGCTCTCCTGGAGGAATGGAACCAGGTTGCTCCTTAGAGACAAGGATGGTGAAATTTCATCCTAATACTTTGGGCATGTGGTTGCTATTTCTGGAAAGAAAAAGGAAGACCCTCAATGAGATGGAGTGACATAGTGATCACAACAATGTGCCTGAGCACGGCAGTGATTATGAAGATGGTGCAGGATATGTCAAGATTTTGATCACAGGGTGGCTGAATTGGAGTTGATGTGATCACACATAACAATAAAAGCCTAGACTGTCTTGAAAAGACAGTAGAATTATGGTCACCAAAAGCCATTCTGACCAGGGGTAAGAAGGAAGTGAGGAGAATCACAGATAATGTCTTTGTTGTCTGGATGTTGCTAAAATATGGATTTTAAATGTACTTCTAGAAAAATTTTAGAAGAACTGAACATGTAACTGAACAGTGGAGGATGGGGAATGTTTTTTCCTGTTGTAGTAAAGAGTTTGTCTGAATTATGTTCAAATATTTTGGAAAAGGTAGAATTTATTAAAGAACTTGAATTATTTGGCTGAGGAGATTCCTAGGCAAGATCTGAAAGGAGCTACCTGTTTTTTCTTTGCCACAAATGATAACATCTAAAAGGAAAGACAAAGATTTAAAATGAATTGTGCAAAAGGGAAGCAAAGATCTGAAAAATTCTGTTATATAAACTAGGAACAAGAATCCTAGAATGTTCACCAGGATATGGCTACATAATTCTTTGTTAAGAGATTTTGCCTGCGTCTATAGCCAATGACCACAGTAAACAAACCCCATCAGATTATTTTGAAGAGGGCAATAAAGGAAGAGAAAGGTCACCACCTGCCTCTTGGAATTCTACAAGCAGAAGTCAGGCCAAAGGGGTGTTATCTGCTGTCCTCCAAAACCAGAAATAGACTAGGCCTGGAGAAGTTTGTGATCAATAGAACTCTTAAAAGGGACATGCCAGGCAGGATCTTCTCAGTTTTTAAGGGTGGGGCCTAGCTGGCTAGATTTCAAAGGGGTTTATCTTCACCAACTCAGTGACAGAGTGTGGTGCTGTCAATAAATTACAGGGGGATGGTATTGCTTCCCAAAGCTGAGGGAATGAGGCTATAATGCCACTAGGACTGAGAAAGTGGGGTTGCCACTTAGCTGGGCTAGAAGGATGGAGCTGCACAAAGCCCAAGGGGTACAGTTGTTTTCTCACTGGGCTTTAAGACAAAATTGAAGTACGCTCACTGCTACCAATACAAAACTGACTCATAGCTGATCCTCCATCAGGTTTGTAGGCTAGAAGACAACCACCTATTTTTGTCTCAAGGGTAAAATGAATTATAACCGCCAGAGAGGTGTGGCTTTTGCGTGAACAAAGTAACTAACTCCCTATGGACTGCACCACTGCCATCTGAGCTCCCCAGACATTATAACGTTTAGTGGAATTTGGAAATGTCAAATGGGTCTTCATTCTTAGGTGTATGGCTAAGACATTTCTTTGAGAATTTTAACATTAATATCTTTTAGGTCTTTTAACTTAGACTACTCTGATTCTTCAAAGATTACTATTGTTTCCTGTCTATTGTCAAGACTATGAAAGAAGTCAAAGAAGGCAGAAGAAAGTTACAATATTCATTATCAAAACTTTAAGTTAATCTTCATTTTTAGGTCTGTCTGTATCAAAATTGTGCCTTGTTTGCTCCAGTCTGGACGGTCTCTGTGATTCTCAGCAGAAAATAAACTGTTGCTCTTCATTTGAAATAAGGGCTGTTTCTTTCTAGCCTCACCTTTATTCAATCCATTTTCACCATATCTGAGTCTTTGAGGAGATGCACTATGCTATTTCTCAGTTTTCTCCACTTTCTCTCAAAACTTGGTTGCTATTTTCATTGTTCTCATTTTTTAATTTTTGTTCTCATGAGATAAGGCCTTTTAAAAACTGCCTGTTTAATCAGTGTAATTTGAAGAAAGAATAATGCTAAGTGATGTGTATTGAACCATTCATATTTCACTTGAACCCCTATATACACTATTTATAAAATATTACATTAAAAACTAGAAACATTATATATATTGTTGTCCAGAGAAGAGAGATTCACAAAAAATGTTTCTTTTAAAAATATTTATTTGAAGGTTTCAGGAGGCTAGAAAATGACTTAGAGGTCTGCAGTAGATTCTGTATATTCTTTGGTGGCTTAAAATATCTTCATAGTGAACTTAGGGATTTTCTCATTTTGGGATGTAATACATAGGACACTACTGAAAAATTCTTCCGAAAGAAAACAGACTCATGGCAGTACACATGAGATAACTGTTACTTTACTGAAGAGTTTTCAATGCAAAACATAAAGTAGTAAGACTAGATTGGTCCCTAATGAGTGAAAGGTCTTTTTGGTTCTCATGCTAGAAAGTTTTACAATTATGGAAGCAAAAAACCCAAAACAAAACAAAGAAATGGAAGTTCAGCATATCTTTCATGGTCAGGTATACGTAAATGATTTGTTTAACATGTGAAGAGCTATAGGTCCTGAGAAATTCCTTGTACTTATTGCCACATACTTTGCAAATCAGATTTAGACCTTTTTTCCAACTTAAGAATATAGTTGGAATCATCAAAATATAAACTGTTTACTATTGGATACACTTATTAACTATGTAAAGTTTTCTTCTCTGTTAACTAAAGCTTTTTTACTTGAAAAGGGTAAACTTAACATGATTGAATACTTGAATAAACATAAAATGTTTCAACTAATTGGTATAATCTTTATTTTTTTCTCTTTAGATGAAGAAAATTATCTCCATTAGATAATATTAGAACTTAATTACAAGTAGAGATATTAAGAGAATAAAATTTTGGATCATTACTCTTTTTAATGCTGTCAAGATAAAATGGAGAAATACTACTTACCTTTCAAAGAGTTGTTGTAAAGATAACACAAAATACTATAACATAAAAACACAAAGATATTTCCAATAATGTATCCTCCTAACAAAGACTTGGGAGGTAAGACACAGATATAATGAATCCAAAAAGTAAAAGAAAGAAGAATTAGGCAGCAAAACTAGAGTGGGCAAGTCACACTGTGATACTGGATCATTCTGACACCTAGTGGTTCAACTGTTATAGATGCAATAAAACAAAAGGAAAAAGAATGACAAAACTAAAATTTAAAATGAAGATGACTGACACTCAAGTAAGTACAACACTTTGAATTACTTTATTATAAACAACAGTGAAATACCCATCCTTGCTATATCTTCATTATAAGCAATGCTAAGCATTTGTAAATTACAAAGTTTGGAATAAAACGATGCTTTATGGCTTCTTCTTTGGAATGTTCCTCTGTAATCCACTGTTTCTTTGAGGTAATAAGTTTTATAATTTTATCTACTTTATTACTACTGTCTAAAAAGGCCATAGGGTTCTTTAGAGAAATATTAGATGTTCTCAAACTTTAAAAAATCTCCTTAGAATATGGCCATTAAAGAAAAATGTCAAGCTGACTGTATAAATGCAAGAGAGGCAAAAATACAATACAAATAGTCTGTGCAGTAAACAAATATGCCATAAAAAATAGACTAGGGAGAAGGACTGGCCATCCACTTCCGAAATAACAGACCTTCAAACACCCTATGTACAAGAGAGCACACTTAGTTAGACTAGCAGATATGGCACTGGAGCGCTAAGCCTTCCTGTTTGGAATCACAAAGGAGTAGGAACTGTTGCAAACAGACCATAATGATTGGAATGTAGAATGTGATAAGTATGAATGTAGAAAACTGGGGATTGTTAAGGAACAAAAGAATGCACAAATATTGATATACTAGGGATTGGCAAAGTGAAAAGGATTGGCATGGGACATTTTGAATTAGACAATCATATGTTGTACTATGTTGGAAATAAAAAGGTGAAAAAATAGGGTTTCATTAATATTTAAAAAGACTAATTTCGGAACTATCTTGAAATATAATGTTATGAGTGACAGGATAATATCCATATGCATACAAGGAAGACCCGTTAACACCACTATCATTCAAATTTATGCACCAACAATCAGAGCAAAGAGGAGAAAATAGATGTCTTCTACCAACTACTTTAATCAGAAATGGATTAAACATACAACCAAGATACACTAGTAATAAGAGAATGCAAAAGCTGGGGAAAAGGAAGAAGGATCAGTAGTCGAGAAACCTAGGTTTGGTGACAGAAATGAGGCTGGAGACAGAATGAAAGAATTCTGTACAATCAAGGATTTTATTCATTGCAAATGCCTTTTATAAGAAACACAAATGGCAACTATACACGTGGACCTCACCTGATGGCTACACAGGAATAAAACTGATTACATATGTAGGAAAAAGTTGGAGAAGATCATTATTAGCTGTGAAAACTAGGCCAGGTGCTGTTTGTGGATCATCATCAACCATCTGTACCCAAGTTCAAACTGAAGCTAAAGAAAATTGAATCAAATAAAATCTACAAGAACCAAAATTTGATGTTGAGTCTATCCCGCCTGAATTTAAAGATATCCCAGGAGCAGGTTTGAGGCCTTGAATGCCAATGAGCAAAGACCAGGAGAGCTATGGAGGATATCAATAATATCCTCCATGAAGAATGCAAAAGGTCAAAGATGGAGGAAGAAGAAAAGGACCAAACGGACTCTGAACACTGAGAGGGTGGCAAAGGGAAGAAATCAAGATGTTAAGGATCTGAATAGAAAATTTCAAATGGCAGAAAGGGAAGACAAAGCAAAGTATTACAATGAAATGTGCAAAGAGTTGAAAAAAATCAAAAAGGATGAGCTCATTCAGCATTTCCTAAGCTGAAGGAACTGAAGAACAAATTTAAGCCTAGAGTTGCAATACTTAAGATTCCTGTGGGTAGAATGTTGAATGGTCCAGGAAGCATACAAAAAGAAGATGCATAGAGTACAGAGTCACTATACCAAAAAGAATTGCTGACATGGAAGAATTTTATGAAACAAAATATAATCAAGAGCTTGCAGTGATGGAGGAAGTTCAAGCTGCTCTAAAGGAACCGGCAAAAAACAAGGCCCCAGGAATTGACAGTATACAAACTGGCATATTTTAACAAAGAGATTCTGTCCTAGGAACACTCACCAAGTTGTGCCAGGAAATTTGGAGGACCACCATCTGGCCAACTGCCTGGAAGAGATCCATATTTATCCCCATTCCAAAAAAAGGTGGTCCAATAGATTGTGAAAATTATAGAATAATATTACTAATATCACATACAAACAAGAACCTGCTAAAAATTATCCAAATATAACTGGGGCAGCAAATCAACAGAGAATTTCTTGATGGGCGGTCTGGCTTTAGAAGAGGCTGTGGTACTAGGGGTATTATAGCCAATGTTCGAAGGACCTTAGCTGAAAGCAGGAAGTACCAGAGGAATGTCTATCTTTGTTTCATTGACCATAAAAACGCATTTGACTGTGTGAATCACAACAAACTGTGGCTAACTCTGATAAGGATGGAAATTCCAAAACACTTGATTGTGCTTATGTGAAACCTATACTTGGACCAGAAAGCAGGTGGTAGAACAGAGTAGAGTAAAGACATACTGCATGGTTCAAACTCAGGAAAGATGTAAGCCAGGGATGCATCCTATCTCCATACCTTTTCAATCTATATGTGGAACAAATCATCTGGAAGGTTGGACTCTATGAGAAGAAATGTGGCATCAGGATTAGAGGAAGACTCATCAACAACCACTTTAGGCAGATGACACAACCTTGCTTGTGAAAACTGAGAAGTGTCTGAGGCATTTGCTGAAGAAGATCAAGGACTGCAGCCTTCAAAATGGATAGAAGCTCAACATCAAAAAAACAAAGATTCTCACCACTGGGTCAATTGGCAACATCATGATAGACAGTGAAGAGATTGAGAGTGTTAAAAGATTCAGCTTGTTTGGCTCCACAGTCAACACTCTTGGTACCAGCAACCAGGAAATCAAAAGACAAACTGCATTGGGAAAACCTGCTATCAGGGACCTCTCCAGAGCACTGAAGAGCAAGGATGTTAGTCTAGATATTAAGGTGCACCTGATCCAGGGCATGGTCTTCGCAATTACTTTACTTCGCAAATACACCAGACAGCTGGACAATTAACCAAGGATGATAGAAGAATCAATCAATGCCTTTGAGTTGTGGTGCTGGAAAAAGAGTATTGAAAAAACCATGGATTGCTGGGAGAAAAAAATACATTTGTCAAGGAGAGGATGAAACTCAGTTTCTCCTTGGAGGCAAGGATTTTGAAGACTCATCAGACATACTTTGGGCATGTTTCAGGGAGCGAATAGTCCTTGGAGAATGACAATAGTCCTTGGAAGGGTGGTGGGGGCAGTGCAAGAGAGGAAGACTCTGGATGAGATGGAGTGACTCAGTGAGGTAATGGGGGGTAGATGTGTCAGAGACAATGAGGTTGGCTCAGGATAGAGCAGGGTTCAGAGCTGTTGTACTAGAGTCATTGTGAGTTGTAAGTGACTCGACAGCACATAACAACAATGACATAATGATAAGGCATCACTTGTCTATCAGTAGAGGCATTTAATGTAGCTATAATCCTGAACATGTTTCAGTGGAGCTTCCAGGCTAAGAAAGTCAGCCAGTGTAAAGCATTTAGCTCCATTGTTTACAAAGCCATATTGTGTCTAGTACCTACTGGACAGCTGCTAACAAAAGTAACAACACAGTAAGTGTGTACCAACCTATCACACAGCTTACTATTTTGATAAAAAAACAAAGAGAACTAGAAATGCATAAAATGCAATTATTTTAACTCTAAATAGTAATGTTAAAATTTATGTCAATATGCTCTACATAAATGGAGCTATATAAAGTAAATGATTTTAAAAGCTGCTACTTTTTTTTGGTTACTTACAGTAAGGATTAACATTTAATTCAAAACTTAAACAAGCATTTATTACCAGATCTGATAAAACTTTATTGCCAGACATTACATCAATATTCTAGAGTTGTCATGTATACATGTAATCATGTTATTTAAACAAATCTTTTAGAAAAATTAAATAGAAGGAACTGAAGCAAGATACTACATACTTACTGTATTACTTTTTCTGACAGCAGGAAGAAGTGGAAATGAGGGGGAAAAGCAATGATATGATAAAAATCAAATACAAATAAGCAAATAAATATGTGAATGGAAAGGAAACAAGAACTAGAATTGTACAATATTTTGGGATGTACCTTGAAGCCAGTCTACGCCTTCTTGCAATCCTTCTCCTTTAATGGCATCACTAGCACTGAAATAAAATTCACAAGAGACATATCCATTCCATTACATCATAGTAGAACAAGGAATAAAAATGTTGTCACATGGCAAATTAATATACTCCAATAACAGTTATCTGAGCAAAACTGGTTAAGCACTGAATAGGAATGTAAACATAAAATAATAATCTGAGTGCTAAGGATCAAAACATGTACTATTCAAATCTATACAGATATTTTGAAACAATATTAGTAAAAAGTTATCATTTCAATAACAGTATCCTGAATAAAATGGAAAAAATACAACTCTAAACTGTTCATCCAGAGGTGGAAAATTTTGGAGTCCACCATTCTTTGGTAGGCCCCAATGACTCAATTAGGAATATAACCTAGTTTGCTCTAGGTTGTAATATGATCCAAGGTAAAAACTAATTTATTTGAAATGTAATTTAATATCTATAGGGTATAAATTTGTAAGTACTAGTTTGGATTAATTCTCAATTGTAACTCAAATGCTTGTAAATACAACATTGTTTGGAATCAGGGATTTTGTTTTTCATGTGGATGATGTAAATTATGAGTTAGGAGCAGAAAAGACCATACATGAGGGGAGAAAGACAACATGTAAAGCATGTCTATAAACAAAGGATACAAAGTAGTACACCCAAACATAAGAAACAGCAGGAGACCACAGAGGGACTCAAAGTGGCTGAACCTCTATTTAGACTTTTAGCCTCCAGAACTGAGGAGATTGCAAGGATTGAAGGACTCAAGAGAAAATACAAACACACACACACACACCCACGCCCCACTCTCTTCTGGCAACATTAACAAATTAAAAGCTCCACAATTTTAACTCTAGGAAGTTGATAGTTTTAAAATAGAAATAAATCAGCTTAATATTTATTAGTGGTAGTTACTAGCCTGGTTAAGGTACTGAACTTTTTAGTTTCATCCTCTATAAAACTGCTTTCTGACTCTTGACACCTCATATGGTTAGTGTGTTAATTATATCTTTGTTATAATGTATATAAAACACCGTTGTTGTTATGTGCTGTGGAGTTGCCTGTGACTCATAGCTACCCTATGCATAACAGCCCTAAACTCTGCTCTATCCTGTGCCAATCTCACTGTCTCCAAAACACCTACCCCCATTACCCAGTCACTGAATCAATTATCTCATTAAGGGTCTTCCTCTCCTTTGCTATCCCTCTACTCTCCCAAGCATGATGTCCCTTTCCAAGGACTGGTACCCTCCTTGCAACATGTTCAAAGTATGTCAGATGAAGCTTCAGAATCTTTGCCTCCAAGGAGCCAGCCTGGTTTCACTCTCTCCAGGAAGACCCTATTTGTTCTCTTGGTAGTCCATGGTATATTCAACACTCTTCTACAACATCACAGCTCAAAGGCATCAATTATCCTTCTATCATCCCTAGTCATTGTCCAGCTCTCTGATGTATAGCAAGTGACTGCAAAGATCATGGCATGTATCAGGCACACCTTAGTCTCTAGAGTGACATCGTTGCTCTTCAGTACTTTGGAGAAGTCTCTAATGGCAGACTTTCCCAGTGCAATTCAACTTTTAATTACCTGGCTGCTAGTGCCAAAAGCGTTGATTGTGGAGCCAAGCAAACGAAAGCTGTTAACAATCTCAATCTCTTCATCATGTATTATTATGCTGTCAATCAGCTCAGAGATATAAAACACTAGCATGTTGTCATTGTTGTTAAACCGTATGAACAACAGATCTCAACCTTGTCCTATCCTGTGCCATCATCACACTTCCTAATACAGTAGAGCCCATTGGGGCAGTCACTGAGGTAACCCACCTGGTTGAGGGCCAACCTCTTCTTGATCGATCCACCACCTTTCCAAACATGATGTCACTTTCCAATGAATAGCCTCTCCTAGCAACGTGCCCTAAATATGTGAGGTGAAGCTTTACCATGTTTTCCTCAAAGGATCACTCTGGCAGCACTTTCTCCAAGACATTTGTTTGTTCTTTTGGCAGTCCATATGCACTCTTCTCCAACATTACAGCTCAAAGGCATCAACTCTTCTCTTGTCCTTACTCACTGTCCAGCTCTCAGATGCACAGCAAGTACCTGGAAAGACCATGACCTGAAGTAGATGGACCTCAGTTCTCAAACTGACATCATTACTCCTCAATATTTTGGAGAGGTCCCTGACTGCAGAGTTTCCCAGTGCAATACATCTTCTGATTTCCTGACTGCTGACACCAGAGTGTTGACGATGGAACCAAGTCAGATAAAGTTGTTGACAGTTTCAATCTTTTCTCAATCTATCAATGTTGCTATAGGTTCAGTGGTAAGAATTTTTTTTTCTTGACATTGATATGCAATCCATATTGAAGGCTCAGTGGGTCAGACCATCAATTATTCACATGCAAGTTCAAATTGAGGCAGAAGAAAATTAATACAAGTTCATGAGAGCCAAAATGCAATTTTTAATCAACTCCACCTAACTTTCAAAATGACCTTAAGAAGTTTGAAGCACTGAACACCAATGATCAAAGACCAGGTGAGTCGTGGGATAACATCAATGAAATCATTCATGAAGAGAGCAAAAGGTCATTACAAAGACAGAGGAGAAAAAAACAAAAAAAACAAACCCAACAACCAGAAATGGAAATCAGAAAAGACTGAAAAATGCACTAGAGTGCTGAGCAGCAAAGAAAAAAAAAAAAGTGAAAACATACCACAGTAAAAGAGCTGACTAGAAAATTCTAGAAGATTTCAAAGGGCCGCTTGAGAAGACAGAGCAAAGTATTATAGTGGAACATACAGTGAGCTGAAATTGGAGAATAAAAAGGGAAGAACTTGCTCTGCATTTCTCAATCTGAGAGAACTGAAAAAAAAAATTTAAGCCTTGAGTCACAATATTGAAAGATGTTACAGAGAGTATGTTGAATGATGTAGGAAGCAACAAAAGAAGATGGAGAAAAAACAGTCACTCTACCAAAAATAATTAACACTGAAAAATTTCAGGAAGTACCATATAAGCAGTTGTTATGCGCTGTTGAATCTCCTGGAACTCATGATGACCTTATGTACGACAGCCCTAAACCCTGCTCTATCCTGTGCCAATCTTACTGTTTCTGACACACCTATCCCCATTACCCCAGTCACTGAATCAATCCATCTCATTGAGGGTCTTCATCTCTTGTGCCGTCCCTCCAACCTCTCAAGTATGATATCCCTCTCCAAGAACTGGTCCCTCCTTGTCCAAAGTATGTCAGATGAAGCTTCACTATCCTTGCCTCCAAGAAGCAGCCTGGTTTCACCTTCTCTAGGATGAATCTGTTCTCTTAGCAATCTATGGTATATTCAATACTCTTCTCCAGCACAACAGCTCAGAGGCATCAATTCTTTCTATCATCTCTTGTCATTGTCCAGCTTTCTGATGCATAGCCAATGATAATGAAGGAGGAACCTGAAGCTGGATTGAAGGTGTTAGCCAAAAAATAAGGCCCTACAAATTGACAGGATACCAACTGATTTGTTTTAATTAACAGATACAGCATTGCATGTACTCAGCAGTCTATAACAGAAAATTTGAAGGAGAGCTGACTGGCCAGTGCGTTAGAAGTGGTCTGTATCTGTTCTCATTCTCAAGAAAGTTGATTTAACAGAATGTGGAAACTGTCAAATAATATCATTAATATCACATGCAAGCAAAATACTGCTGAAGATCATTCAAAAACAGTGAGAACAGTATATATAAAGAGAAATGCCAGAAGTTTAAACAGGTTTTAGAAGAGGCCATACCACCAGGGATCTCATTGCTGATGTCAGATGGATCCTGGCCAAAAGTAAAGAATACCAGAAGAATGTCTATTTATAATTTACTTTATTGACTATATAAAGGCATTTAACTCTATGGATCATAACAAGTTATGGCTAACATTGAGAATGGGCATCCCAAAGAACTTAATTGTGCTCATGCAAAATCTTTACCTATACCAAGAGACTGTTGTGCAAAGAGAGCAAGGGAAGACTACATGGTTCAAAATTAAGAAGGGAATGTGTCAGGGTTGAATTCTCTCTCCATATCTATTCAATCTGTATGGGGAAAAAAAATTACTTGAGAAGCTGGATTCTATGAAGAAGGTGGCATCAAGATCAGAGGAAGACTCATCAATAACTAGCACTATGCAGGTGATACAACCTTGCTTGCTGAAGGTGAGGAGGAATTGAAGCACTTGTTGCAGAAGATCAAAGAGTACAGCCTTCAATGTGGATTGCAAGAAAACACTAGAATAGAGCTTTTATATTCTTAAAATATTAAACATAGCTCCTTATTGTGGATGATAGAATCATATAAAGTAATAAAATTAAAGTAATACAATGTAGAAGTCTTTTAGAAGGCCAAATACTCTTCTGTAAAGAGGTAGAACTCATACTTTCTCACAACATATTATTGGTTTAGTACTTTGTTTTCAAAACAAAAAAATTCTATATTGTTGCTCTTAGGTATCTCGAAGTTGACTATGATTCATAGTGACCCTAAAAACAACAGATTGGAACATGTCCTATCCTGGCTCTAGCCACAATTTCCACCATGCTCAAGTCCATCCATCCCATTATAAGCATTCTTCTCATTTGTTGACCATCTCTCTTTTCCAGTATGATGTCTTTTTCCAAGAACTGGCCTTTTTTGACAACATGCCTTAATTATAGCAGACCAAGTTTTCCTGTCCTTGCCTCTTAGCATCCTAGTTGCATCCCTCCAAGACAGATTTGTGTGTTTTGGCAATCCTCATTATATTCAACAGTCTTCAACAACACCAAAATTCAAAGGAAACAATTCTTCTTCAGTCATCCTTATTAACTGTCCAACTTGCAGATGCACAGGTAGCAAATGGAAATACTCAGTCTGGATTAGGCGCACCTTAGTTTTTAAGTTGACATTGTTGCTTAGTATTCTGGAAAGGCTGTAGTTTTAGTGGTTTTTTGTTTGTTTGTTTGTTTTAAATTAATTTCAGTGAAAGTTTACAGAGAAATAGGGTTTCCAGTCATTCTTTGTTGCTCTTTTCTCCCTGCTCACCCCTTCCGCGCCCCCCAATTCACTCTTCTCCTTGAAAAGCAAAACTCTTTCATTCTTATGCAATCCCTTCCCCAAGTCCACTCCACAGTGCAGCCTTCATTCTGGACTCCTGTCATGACAATAATACCCAATCATATATCCCTTTTAAACAGTCCTCTCCCTCATCTGTTTTAATGCAGTATACATCATTCCTCCCCTCCTTCTCTGCCTTCCCTCAATCTCGATGTCAGTCCTGTTTTTCAACAGTGGCCCTATGCAATATTCATCCTTTTGTGACGGAGATATTTCACACAGCATAATGTCCTCCAGGGTCATTCAGTTTACATAGTATTTCATGAGTTTCTTGTTTTTAAATGCTGCATAGTATTCCATTGTGTGAATATACCAGAGCTTCTCTATCCATTCGTTTGCTGATGGGCATTTCAATTGTTTCCAGTTGTCTCTTTTCTTCTTCTTCTTTTTGTGATGACTTCTTACTTTCTTCATGGATGATGTACTTGATGTCATCCCACAACTCATTTGGCAATTAATGTCCCATACACCAAACCTATTTTTGAGATGGTTTTTAAGTTTCGTTGGGATAGACTCAAGTTTGTATTTTGGTTGCTGTAGACTTGTTATCATCTCTCTCAGCTCTAATTTGAACTTGCACATGAATAATTGATGGCCTGTTCCACATCAGTTCTACTCTGGCCTCTTTTTGACTGCTGAAACTGAGTTTTCCTGCCAACTTTTTCTGAAGATAGGGTCAATCTGATTCCTGTGTAGTCCATTAGGTGAGGTCCATGTGTATAGTTTGTACATCTTTTTTTTTTTTTAATTTGGAATAAACCACCAATTGTACATGATTCTATCATTCCATCTCCAGCTTTATTTCTGTGACCAAAGTTTTATTTTCCAACTCCAGCCCTTATTTGCTTTCAACTTTTGTATTCTAGCCATCAATTATTCGTACTTCATGAACATAATGTTTGATAAATATTAGACTGCAGAAGTTGGTGGTAATCTTCAATTTCCTCATCTTTGGCTTTCATGGTTGGCGTGCATATTTGAATTATATTTGTATGAACAGGTTGCCCCTGTATGCATATGGGTAGTAACCTATCACTCATACCACTATATTTGAGGTAGATCTTTAAATGTCTTTTTTCAGGATGAACATGATACCATTTCTTCTCAATTTGTTATTCGCTGAATAGTAGATCATTTGATTGTCTGATTCAAAATGGCTAGTACCACTCCATCTCAGCTTAGGATGTCAGTGTCTATGTGTTAAACCTCATTTTTCACTACTTGCAAATTTCCTAAATTCATACTTCATACATTCCATGTTCCAATTATTAATGGATGTTTGCAGCTGGTTCTTTTCATTTTGAGTCTTGTCATGTGAGCATGGTCCTCAAATGGGTAAAAATCTTTATTCCACCTGCATCATTAATATTGATTCTCTTTTGAGTCAGGAGCTCTGGTAGGCTAAGGCTGTGCTGCAATCCTAAAGGCACACAATTTGAATCCACCAGCATAAGGATGGAGAATCTCCTCCTGTGTGATTAACTGCCTCTGAAAACAGAATAGATGGTCAGCTAGGGGTCAGTTCTGACACGACAGCACACAACAACTACTACTACTGCTGCTACTATTTTGAGGAGGCAACTCTTTTACAGTTGCATTTTGAGTGTCTTCCAAGCTGAAGGAGTTAATTTTCTGGCCCTATACTTAACAATGTTCTTCTATTATTCACAAATTTTTCAAAGGCTTGTTATTTCAAAAGTAGAGGCTTCTACTAAAGAAGTACTGCTTCTTAGTTTTAGTCCTATAATAGAAGAAAACATAAGTAGTTCTTATGAATAATAAAATAAAATCCCAGTCCTGTTCAGTCTATACTGACTCATTGTGACCCTCTAATTGGGTTTTCAAAGCTGTAAATCTTTAAGGGAGGAGACGGCCCATCTTTCTCCCACAGCAGCTGATAGAGCTTCTGAATGACTAGTTTTATATTTTTCACCCCAGTGTGTTGTGGCATGACTTTAAAATGTATTAAAGTATCTCAAAAATTTACATTTTTATAATCAAAGCAGAAATTATTTATGTGACTATGTTTATAACATACAGAATAATTTTCAAACTGGTAAAAACTAGTATGAAATATACACTTATTCAAAGCCAATTACTGATTATTTACAGCACATCATCAACTGAAATACTTATATCAAGGAAGACCACTGTAATCCACTGTATAAAAATGCATTGTGTACCAATGAGGGAGTTTTTCTTTTGTTTTTCAAGGAGAGGAGCAAATGGGGGGGG
>NW_006400263.1:464818-465941 GCF_000299155.1 Elephantulus edwardii
CAACAAAGAAAGAATTTTTATTTTTCCAAAGAGAAGAGTGAACTGGGAGGAGGGGTGGGCAGGGAGGAAAATGTGCAACATTGAATGAATGGAAATCCAAGTCTTCTATATTGTTGCATTAAAATATGAATTTAAAAAATAGTTAAAACAAAAAGAAATATATCTTTCCCTAACAAGTTCCCAATGTTCGATTTTTACCTTCTCTCAAAAGAGAAAACAAATAAATAGTAGAAAACATATACTCTAAAATGAAAGTCAAAGTCCACCACCTGCCTGCAAGGACTGGTCCCTAATTATTTCTCAGTGGTCTCATCTCCTATAATTCTCCCCTAGAAAATTAGATTTCTTATGAAACATACCAAGGTTATTATTATCTAAGAGCATTGCACTTTTCAGCTCTCTTATCTAGAAAGCTATTTCTCCAAACTTTCACGTGACTTTTAAGTAGATCTTGGAGAAACAACACCTCTCATTATTATTTTTATTCATCCTCCCAACCAAAAATTTTTGCTTGTTTTCTTGACTATTTCTCTTCAATGAGGTTTCTTTAATAACAAGTAAATACATATCATACCAGGGTTTGAGTCATACAATGCATAAGAAAACTAGTAACAATATTAGACCATAAGCATCAGAGCGTATCATACCTTAAATACAAGGATAAAAAATAAACTAGAAAACGTTTCCTTATTCTTTCCTTGATTTTCCGTTACTGTTTAGGAAGTTTATTTGTACCTAGGACAAGAGATATTAATTATCTTATCTCCACGAATGGAAAAAATGATCACATTTTCAATGTTATACAGACTTTAAAAACACAAAAGAACAACAAACTTAATAATAACACTGACGTGAATTTGATGAGATGTTCAATTTGAACTGATGGTAAGCTAAAGCATTTGAAAAGAAAAATTTAGTACTCTTTCATAAAATAGAAATGGAGTTCTGGAGAAGATCTTCACCCTGAAACCTACAGCGACCATTTTCAGCAGAAAGTAGCTAAGAGAATACGCCATCCTCTTTGAATGAGGGTGAAGTCTCTCTCAGGAAGGAGTGATAGGGAATGGCAAAGGACATACTGACAAAGGAAATTAATCAGAACTGGCTTTGACAAGCACTGTGG
>NW_006400263.1:466041-468467 GCF_000299155.1 Elephantulus edwardii
GGGGGGGGTTTGTGCGGGGAGAAGGGTGCAACAATGAATGAATGGAATACCAAAATCTCTGTAGATGTTCATTGAAATGAAAAATAAACAACCTAAGTTTAAAATAAAAAAAAATGCAGAATACAGTTTGAAATTCTCATGGTCTCCAGACTTTCTGGAGCCATGGAGGCTAGATGAACTCCTGAAACTATAGCCCTGTGATAAACTTTACACCTGAAATAAAAACAATGCCCTGAAGTCTTCTTTAAATCAAACAGTTGAATAATTAGCAGAAAATGTTTCTGCGTTGAGAATTAGGCTTTTCTAATTAAAATAAGATCAAATTAACAATAGAAATTTGAAAGATCAGAAAGGAACCTTCAGGTGCAAAAAGTTTATGTTAGAAGAATATGAATAACTAAGAAAATGACAGTGAAAATGACTGCACAACTCAGCAAATGCAATTAAAGCTATTAAATTGTACATATAGGCACTGAGGAATTAAAAGATGTTTTACTGTGTAATTCACAACAGCAATAACAAAAAATTTTAATACAAAATAACAAAAATACATTTAATTTTGTACTTACCTACAATTTCAACTAAGTAATAATAGGACAATGAAATATTTTCCCTCTGATGATATCACTAGAACTAAAAACTTTACATCTACTCACACCTCACACTATACACAAAAAACAACTCAAAGTGGATCAAGGTCCTAGGACTAAACCAAGGACTATAAACTTCATTAAAGAAAAGCTTGGAAGAACTCTAGAAGCCCTAATCCACAACATGAACAGTCTTCCAAGCATCCTGAAAAACCTACAACAAGGAGAAGATAGTAAAATAGATGAATGGGCCCTTCTAAGAATCAAATCCCTATGCATATCCAAAAACTTCTCCAACAGGGTAAAAAGGAAAACCACAGACTGGCAGGGGGGAGGGGGGAATATTTGGTAATGACATCTCTGATAAGGGACTTATATATCTAGAATGTATAGACTGCTCAAGTACCACAACAAGATAAAGGTAAACAACACAATTGCAAAATGGGAACAGGGTATGAACAGACACTTCACCAAAGAAGACATTCAGATGGCAACCAAATACATGAAGAAATGTTCAAAATCCCTAGCTCTAAGAGAGAGGCAAAGCAAAACAATTATGAGATATCATCTCAGTATATAGCAAAATTCAACAGAACAGCAAACAACAAATGCTGGTGGGGTTGTGAAGAAAACTGGAACCCTTATTCACTGTGGGTGGGAGTGTAAACTGGTACAACCACTCTGGAAGACACTATTGTGCTTCCTTAAAATGTTGCAAACAGAAATACCATTTGACTCAGCAATTCCACTACTGGGAATGTGTTGTTGTTGTTATGCGCCATCAAGTTGCTTGTGACTCATAGCGACCCTATGTACAACAGCCCTGAACTCTGCTCTGTCCTGTGCCAATCGCACCATCCCTGCTACACCCATCCCGATTACCCCAGTCACTGAATCAATCCACCTCATTAAGGGCCTTCCCCTCCTGCTCTGTCCCTCCACCCTCCCAAGCATGATGTCCCTCTCCAAGGACCTGCCTCTCCTTACAACATGTCCAAAGTATGTTAGACGGAGCCTCAGAATCCTTGCTTCCAAGGAGCCGCCCGGTTTGACCCTTTCTAGGATGAATCTGTTTGTTTTCCTAGCAGTCCATGGTACCCTCAATACTCTTCTCCAGCACCACAGCTCAAAGGCATCAATTTTCCTTCCATCCTCCTTAGACACTGTCCAACTCTCTGATGCATAACAAGTGATAGCAAAGACCATGACCTGTATTAGACACAACTTCGTCTCCAGAGAGACACCATTGCGCTTCAGTACTTTGGAGAGGTACCTAACAACAGACTTTATCATGGCAATACGCCTTTTAATTTCCTGGCTGCTGGTGCCAAGAGTGTTGATTCTGGAGCCAAGCAACTAAAGCTGTGAACAATCTCAAACTCAAACTCCTCACCATCCATCCTGATGCTGCCAATTGGTCCAGTGGTGAAAATCTTTGTCTTCTTGACATTGAGCCTCAATCCATATTGGAGGCTGCAGTCCTTGACCCTCTGCAGCAAGCACTCCAGGTCCTCCTCAGTTTCAGCAAGCAGGGTGGTGTCATCTGCATAATACAGATGGTTGACAGATCGTCCACCAATCTTGACCCCACATTTCTTCTCATAGAGCCCAGCCTCCCGGATAGTCTGTTCTCCATACAGGTTGAAAAGGTATGGAGACAGGACACATTCCTGGTGTATACCCTTCCCAATTTTGAACCATGCCGTGTTTATTTGCTCTTTTCTGATGACTGCCTCTTGGTCCAAGTATAGGTTTCGCATTAGCACGATCAAGTGTTCTGGGACTCCCATTCTTCTCAGAGTCAACCACAGTTTGTTATGATCCACACAGTCAAAC
>NW_006400263.1:468567-470550 GCF_000299155.1 Elephantulus edwardii
GGAAATTAATCAGAACTGGCTTTGACAAGCACTGTGGCAATTGGACAATTAAAACAGACTTTCAAGGGGGGGGAAATAAAAGAAGAACTGGGGAGGAGGGTAGAGAAAATAGTGCAACAATGAATGAATGAAAACCCAAAATCTCTGTAAATGTTCATTAAAATTAATAAAATTTAATAATAAAAAAAAGAAATGGAATTCTGTAGTCTACATCCTTATAAGATCAGGATATCTTGACATTCAAGTACTAATTATCTTAAGAGATATATTTTTTCCTTTGCAAAATTAATTTCTATTCCTTAAAGTTAGGGTTGCATCTTTTAATAATTAGATTATATTTTTGAATGTTATACTTTATACTGAAGCAGCTAGAGGATTTGAACTACCTATCTTTGGGTTGGCAGCACAACTCCATACCCACTAGGCACTGGGGCTCCTTATTTGTTGTTGATGTTGTATACTACTCAGCCAGAACGGACATAGGTGACCCTTCAGTGGGTTTTCAGAGGCACTAAATCACACAGGTGGGGAATGCCTATCTTATCTCTTGGATTAGCTTGGTGGATTAAAATCTGCCTTTGGGCTGGCAGTGCAACTCTTTAGCACTAAGCCATCAGAGTTCTCTATATTCAACTCATTCTTTTCTGCTGTTGAGTCAGAACTGATCTATAGTTGACCCTCCAGTTGGTTTTTGAGAGGAAGAGAATAGCATGAGAGGAAACTGCACATCCTTCTCCCATTTCTCCCATGGAGCAGCAAGTAGGTTCACACTGCATACCTTCAGGATTGCAGTGCAGATTCTTATACTACACTCCACATCTTATAGTGATGATATGAACAACAGATCAAAACTTGGCCCTATTCTGAATCACACATGATCTCGACCATACACAAAATGAATGCACAGTGTGACATTCACTGTGTCAATACATCTTGTTGAGGGCATTCCTCTCTGATGATCCTCTACTTTTATAAGCATGATGTCTTTTTCTAAGAACTGGCACCTTTGACAACATGCTTAAAGTGTGCAAGAAGTTTCACCATATTTGCCTCTTAGGAATACTCTGGTTGCACTTCCTGCAAGGCACATAAACTTGCCTTTAAGTGGTCGACAGTATCATGAAAAAATTTGAACTACTGTGAAATTAACAAAATAGGACAGAGACATGAGTGAAAATATGCTATTGGAAAAAGGATGGCAAGAAATTTTTCCCAACACATAACCTTTAATTTGTAAAATAAGTAGTCCCCTGTAAAGCACAATAAAGAGAAGTACATAGAGTGTCTGCACTCCCTCAACACCAAGGTTAGCTCTTATATAACCAAGAGTTCGTTTTGAGCTTGATTAATTCTTTGATTTATATTCTGATTTCCTTTGAGAGGTAGTGAATATTTCTGCCCTTTTCCAAAGACTCTATCTTATGAATAAGGACTATCTCTGTCTAGAGAAGGGTATCTTATGTACAGAGGTATAGGTAGGTAGAAAAGGGTGAACAGAAAAAGAGGAAGACACTAAAAGTTCAATACAAAACTACTGGCTATCCTTTTTGGGATATTTTGATAGAATAACACATTGAAAGAAATTAATAAGAATCTGTTTTCCATACAACAATTTCAAGGAGTTCCTGAGTAGTAGATAGAAATGGTTAACATGCTCATATGCTAACTGAGAAGAATGGGAATCCCAGAACATTTGATTGTGCTAATGTGAAACCTATACTTGGATCAAGAGGCAGTCATCAGAACAAGAGCAAGGAGACACTACATGATTCAAAATCAAGAAGGGGGTTCATCAGGGATGTAATCTGTCCCCATACCTTTTCAATCTGTATGCAGAACAGATCATCCGAGACGCTGGGCTGTACAAGGAGGAATGTGGCATCAGAATTAGTGGAAGAATTAATAACCTGCATTATGCAGATGACACAAAGCTGCTTGCTGAAACTGAGGAGGACCTGAAGCACTTGCTGCAGAAGGTCAAGG
>NW_006400263.1:472485-475503 GCF_000299155.1 Elephantulus edwardii
ATTTGTATTGGGATTGCATTAAATGTGTAAATTGCTTTTGGTAGTATTGCCATTTTCACAACATTGAGTCTTCCTATCCATGAGCAAGGGATATGTGGTTTTAAAAAAATAATTACAAATAGGAATAAATTATTTAAAAGTTAAATCTTATTATGTCTAAATAAGATTAATATTTCCAAAACTACTTACTAATTTTATCAAATGACTAGTGTACTATTAAGTCTAAGGAGCTCTCATGGCATAGTGAATTATGTGTTGGACTGTTAATCAAATCCACTATGTGCTCCATGGAAGAAATACGGACAGTGTCTTCCCATCAAGCTGTTGAGCACTGGAAACTTGATGGAGGGCTGCTATGAGTTGGAACTGTCTTGAAAACATGAGTTTGTGGGTGTTTTTTTAAATTTATTAAACACTATTGCTCTATGAGAAGTGTGGCATCAGGATTTGTGGAAGATTCATCAACAATCTGCATTATGCAGATGACACAACACTGCTTGCTGATACTGAAGAGGACCTGAAGCGCTTGCTGCAGAAGATCAAAGACTGCAGCCTTCAGTATGGATTGAGGCTCAATATCAAGACAAAGATTTTCCTCCCTCGGCTAATTGGTAGCATCAACATGGATGGTGAAGAGATTGAGATTGTTGACAGGTTTAGTTTAGTCCACAGTCAACACTCTTGGCACCAGCAGCCACGAAATTAAAAGATGTATTGTGATGGGATCTACAGAAAGTGATGCCACCTAGCCAAAGGGGGGTGATTTTTAATCTGCGGCCCTTGGGCCTGTCTTTCATAGTTTTTGTTCAGACATTCCTCTAGGTCGTAGAGCCCTGGTGTACAAGTTGCCGTACCGTGGTCACTTGTGGTTGCTGTGAGGCTCAACACTGTGACACTGATATGTCAAATGCATTAATGGCTGGTTACCCAATGCAGACAGAGAGTGGGGTGGAGCTCCCCGATTGAAACAAGCTTGGAAAGAGGAGTGGCATCCACTTCCATAATAGCTTGCCTCCGGAAACCCAATGAACCTGGAGAGAGGACGAAAGGGACCCAAGCGTTGAGGACTCTCCTGCATAGGTTTGCTATGAGTCACCTGTGACTCGACGGCACTTAACAACAACAACATTGCAATGGGAAAGTATGCTTTTAGAGGCCTCTCTAGGGTACTTAAGAGCAATGGTATCACTCCAGAGACTAAGGTGCACCTGATACAGGTCATGGTCTTTGCAATCACTTGCTATGCATCAGAGAGCTGGGACAATTGCTAGGGATGATAAAAGGAAAATTGATACCTTTGAGTTGTGGTACTGGAGAAGAGTATTGAATATGCCATGGACTGCTAAGAAAATGAACAGATTCATCCTAGAGAGGGTTAAACCAGGCTGCTCCTTGGAGGCAAGAATTTTAAAGCTTTTTCTGACATACTTTGGACATGTTACAAGGAGAGACCAGTCCTTGGAGAGGGACGTCATGCTTGGGAGGGTGGAAGGACAGTGCAGGAGAGGAAGAACCTCCATGAGGTGGATTGATTCAGTGACTGGAGTAATGGGGGTGGGTGTATCAGAGACAGGGAGGCTGGCAAAGGACAGAGCAGGGTTTAGGGCTGTTGTACAAAGGGTCACTATGTGTCACAGGTGACTCAGCAGCACATAACAACTACAACATCAGGCAAGTACGACTCACAGTGATTCTATGAATACTGTATCTGAATCCTGCCCTATCCTGTGCCATCTTTGTTATCTCTGATACACCTGAGCCCATTGTTGCACTCAAAATGTCAAATCCACCTCACCGGGAATCTCCCTCTCTTTTGCCAACCCTCTACCTTTTTAACACAATATTCTTTTCTAAGAAATGGCCTCTTCTAGCAACGTTCCCAAAATATGTGAGCCTAAACCTGACCATCCTTGTTTCTAAGTATAGCACCCTGGGTGTACTTTTTTCCAAGACATATCTGTTTGGGTTTTGGCACTCATGAGATATTCGGCACTCTTCCCCAACACCACAACTCAAAGGCATCAATTTTCCTTCTGTTGTCTTATTTATTGTCCAGCTCTCAGATGCATAGCAAGTAATTGCAAAGACTATGGCCTGAATCAGGTGCACCTTAACCTTCAAACTGACATCACTGTCTATCAGTATTGTAGTGTAAATCGAATGAACTTTGTGTCCACTGTCTCTACTCAACAAAGATATGCTGAAATCCTGGCAGTCTAGTGTTAGGAAGCTGTGCTGCAAGCTCAAAGGCATATGATATGGTTCTAATCCACCAGCCAGTCTATGGGAGTAGGATGGGCAATCTCTTCCCCTGTCTCTGAAAACCTGCTAGAAGGTCAGCTATGGGTTGGTTCCAACTAGATGGCACACAACATCAACACACACAGCTATAAATAGGGGAAGCTCTAGTGGCCTCGTGATAAGGAATTATGCTGCCAACCCAAAGGTATGTGGCTTGAAATCACCATATCCTTCATGAGAGAAAGATGGCAATCTCTTCCTGTGCAATTTACTGCCTCTGAAAACCCTCTGGAGGGTCAGCTATGAGTCAGTTCCTGGGAGGATATATAATAGCAACAACAGTGTGACTGCCTAAAAACAGGGCTTTTCTTTTGTTATGTTAATGAGATAATATTGAGTGTGTGTCCTAAACCTAATCCTTTCTAAATTTTTACTGTTAGGTGCCCTTGAATGGACCAGGACCCATAATGACCTTATGAACAGCAGCTCTGTACCCTGCCCTTTCCTATCTTTATCATCTCCTGTCCTTACTTGATATATCCAAGCCTGATGTTAGTCACTGTGTCAATTCATCTTATTGAAGGTTTTTCTTACTCTCAATTGTTCCCAATCCCTTCTGAGTAGTGTCTTATAAAAGGAGCAGACATATACAGGGAAGGTAGACATCAAGTAAAGATACATACTGTTGTTGTTGTTGTTGTTGTTGTTATGTGCCGTCGAGTCATTTCCGACTCATAGCGACCCTATGCACAACAGCCCTAAACCCTGCTCTATCCT
>NW_006400263.1:477148-483206 GCF_000299155.1 Elephantulus edwardii
TTGGAATCTTCTGTTCAGCTCTTTAGTATCTTGAATTCTTCCTTGTGCTTTGGCTTCTCTACGCTCCAGTGCAATCTTCAGAGTTTCTTCTGACATCCATTTTGGTCTTTTCTTCCTCTTCTTTCTTTGTAATGACCGTTTACACTCTTCCTGAATGATATCTTTGACATCCTCCCATACCAAAGATACATATATAATTAGAAAAAGAACACCAAAAATTGTCAGCATTCTCCAGAACTAGGAAAGAGACCCATAGAAGGAACTGACATAGCTAATATTTTTAACTTTAAACTTTAGAAGCATAATAAAATATATTCCTGCCCTTTAAAGCCACCCAATTGTTCTTCTATTATTTTTTGTTATAATAATAGTAGGCAACCAGACAGAATAGATGTAAATAAAACACAAAATCCAAGCTCTCGTGGAGCAACACACAAATAATACAGGTAGAATGATAGATGCTCACAGATACCTGGTGGTGTACTGCATAATGTATCAGGATGCTAACTGAAAGGTGGGCAGTTTGCTATGAGCTGGAACTGACTTGATGATGGTGTATTTGATTTTGGTTTGAGATCACTCATTCACATTCACACACATACACACCCCCTAGGAAAAAAAAATAAAGGAAGAATAAGGGACAAGGGGTAAAATATATTTTAAAAAGTAGTAAGAGAGGCTTCTCTTCTGTAGGAAGTAGAATAGCACGCCAGGTACATTTATCTAGACTGACACAGACAAAGGGAGTAATACATGTAAATGACATGAGATGGGATTGTACTTGATACATGCAATATGCAGAAGGAAATCAGTGTGACTGAAGTTGAGTACATAGGTTTAAGTTATTGCCCTGTAAGAACTGTTTATATTTTAATCCTCAGAAATATTTCAAAATGTTAATAGTAATATAGTAATGAATACCTGCAATGCCTCAAGTCTATAAAACAAAATTTTCAGCTTACACACTGCGATGTTTGATCACTTATCACGAAAGCAAAGAAAAGAGAGAGTGAGGTGTGGAGATTTTTCAGGATGATGCAATGAATGAAAATTAAATACAGTATAAAACTTACCAAATATGCCAGGGTTTATCTTTGATGTTTTCTAAACACAGCAATTGGGAAACTTTTACAGATGTTACTGCATCTCTAAGATCCATTTTGTTTGCAAAGAATAAGATTGGTATTCGGCGATGTTTAATATCTAAAAAAGAAAACAAGACTATCAGGATATTTGTAGCTTGGGTCATTCTCCCCCACTCGATCAAATCCTTAAAATGGAAATCCACTAAAATTGTTTTCAATCCCTTCTTTGCACATTACACATAATAAACATTTCAAGATACACACTCTTTGGTATATACCTGAATAAAAAGACTTAAAATTTTTAAAACTATTTCTAAGATTATCTGCTTAGCATCTTTATAATAAAGATGGGTGTGTGTGTGTGTGTGTGTGTGTGTGTGTTTGTGTTAACCTGGCAATACTTACAAAAGTAAGGTGTTTGGGTTTTTTTTTTCATGTTCACTGTCAAAACAAAGGAGGTGAACTCCAAGTATGAAAGCAGAAGG
This sequence comes from Elephantulus edwardii, assembly GCF_000299155.1. Taxonomy (NCBI): domain Eukaryota; kingdom Metazoa; phylum Chordata; class Mammalia; order Macroscelidea; family Macroscelididae; genus Elephantulus; species Elephantulus edwardii. Next base: position 478,719 of record NW_006400263.1, read on the forward strand.
AAGATAAACTAGACATTTATTTTAATTTTAGACATTAGTATAATTAACAAGTGAGATATTTTAGCAAGCTATTTTTTTATCCCACTAAAATTTTGTAAAAAAAATTCTTTTTTATTGTCTTTAATAAATAATACAAATAATTAAAAATTCAGAAGACACAGAAAATTTTTTTTACTTGTCCTAGACTACTTAGGTGTCTTCTTTATAGGAAGCAACTCACATCATCAGTTTCCTGCCACCCCTCCAGAAGAATTTTATATATTTGCAGACTTAAGTATATTTCTCCCATGTTTCCAACACCCACAATACACAGTGTGTACCTGTTTTATACCTTTCTTTTTTCATTTAAGAATTCTGGAGATCTTCCTCTATCAGTATATAGAGTAGTTTCAATTTTATTGCAAACATTGCAGAGTACTCTATCTTTTCAATATAAAATTATAATGTATTTAACCAGTACTTATCTGAGCTATATTTAAGTAGTTTCTGATTTTTATAACTACATATAATGCTATAACGAATAAACTTGTACATAAGCAATTTTGAGGCCAAATCAGTATGTCCTGAAGATCTGCTAGGACAATGGATATGTAAATTGTTATTGGGGTAGGTAATGACTGTCAAACAACATTTTCTTAAAAGTTGCTATCAATTTACACTTCAAAAATAATGTATAAGAATGAATACTTCCACTAACCTAGACAAAAACTGTTATCAAACTTTTATCTTTTTTCTAAGACAGGTGTTAGGTAAAAAATAGCATCAAAATGTGTTTGCTATTATTTATTCTGAGAAAGCCTGAAAAAAAAAATCTATACATAAACTTAAAAGATGATTATGTTTATTATTTTACTTAACTACTTTTTCGTATCTTTTCCACATTTGTCTATTATGCTTAATTTTCTTATTGGTTTGTAGAAACATATTAAATAATAAAGCAAAGAGTATTAGAATAGATAAAAAGGCAAGGCATCTACATGCAATATTCTAGAAATACACTTTTAACATAAGATACAAAAATAGCTGAAAGTAAAAGAATGGGAAAAACATACTGTGATAACATTTAATGTAATAAATATGATGTGGCTACACTCTTGTGGTATAGTGGCAAGAAGCTGTGGTGCAATTCCAAAGCACATGGTTCAAGGCCACCAATTGCTCCACAAGGGAAAGACAGGCAATCTCCTTGCATGAATTACTGTCTTTGAAAACCTGCCAAGGGGTTAACTATGGCTTAGTTCCAACATATAACAACAACACTAATATAAAAGTAGAAGCATTATCAGAGAAAAGAAAGGCATTTCAATATTATAATAGGGTAAATCAATCAAGAAGATAAAAACACCCTGAAATATATTCCTAATATATATGCTTTCAAATACATAAAACAAAATTTGACATTACTGAAGTTCTGGTGATGGAATCCAGAATTGTACTGCTAACCAAAGAATCTTGTAATTTTAGTAGTTCAAAACTACCAGCAGTTCTAAAGTCCAAAGAACGATTGACAGTTTTCTCTCCTTAAGACTTACAACCTTGGAAACTCCATGGGGGGTTACTATGAATTGGAATCAACTCTAAAGAAATGAGTTGAGGGGTTTAAAGGGAAATTCCAACAAACTCACACTTATAGATGAGATTTTAATACACTTCTCTCAGAAATGACTACTATTGTTGCTATTATGTGCCACTTAGTCAGAACCAACTTACAGCTGACCCTTTAGCAAGTTTTCAGAGACTATAAATCACATAGGAGATTTAGTAGATTTAGAACATGTGCCACTGGGTTGGCGATGCAGTTCCTTATCCGCTAGGCAACCAAAGAAATGGACAGAATAAATAAAAAATTAATATGAATGTGGAAGATGGGACAACACTACCAACATCAAAGCTCTTCAACCAATAACAGCAAAATACATTATCGACTTAATTGGATATGGAACAGATACCAAACTAAGCCATATGCTTGGTGTATATTCTAAGGATTTAAATAATATAGAGTATATGCTTTGACCAAATGGAACGAAATTAGAAATCGTTAACAGGTGGTTAGAAAATTTCCAAATGCTTGAGCAATTAAATATGCAGTATCACCATATACTGCTGTTGCTGTGTGTTATCAAATGGGAACTGATTCACAGTTCATTCTGCAGTGGATTTTCAGAAGCAGTAAATTACACGGTAGGACATTATCCATCCTTATCCCGTGGAGCAGCCAGTGGATTAGAAGTGCATGTCTTTGGGTTTATAGTGTAGCTTCTTACCCCAAGGAAAGTTGGTAAATATTTTATACCAAAGAAGAATAAAGAGAAATGCAACAAAATCTGCAAGCTTATAGAATATGTACAGATTTAAATGCTTATATTAGAACAGAAGATATAATATCAGTGATCTCTGCTTTTACTTACAGAACAGAAACAGTTACAATAGTAAGTACTGAAAGTTCATAATAAAAGCAAAAGGAGAAATTAACAATGAAAAAAGAGAAAAATTAACAAAGCAGAAAGTTGCTTCTTGGAAAATTAACGAAACCAAGAAGTATAAATTGATCAAGAGAAAGGAGAGAAATAAATGAAAAAATCTTAAGGATGAAAGAAGAGACATCACTATATATCTTAGATAAATTAAAAATATAATGGTACAGCATGAATTATGAATTCTGTACAATGAAAAAATTTTAAATAGGAGATATCGTGAGCAACATCTTCACCTGTACAAACACCACATTTTAAAATAGACGAAAGAACATTAGAAACTCAGAAACTGAAATACATACCAGGATGGCTCAGAAGAGTATCAAGTTCTTCTTTCGCCACAACCATTCTTAATTTATCACTACTATCAATGACAAAAATAATGGCTTGTCCTTCCCTATTTGGTAGAAAAAGACAAATTAAAGTCAGACATAAATTTTTCCAAGTTTATTATCTCTTTACATTTCTTAACCTGTGTAAAATTTTACCTCAAACATATCCCATGGTCATTTAGTATTAGAAGTTTTGGAGTTTTCTCTCATTATGTATGGAATACATTAACCATCAATTAAATATTATACAAAATAATTTAACTTGAACAATAATAGATGAATTTTATAATTCACTATTTCATATTTTTAAAAGATATAGAATTATAATCATTAAAAGAGTAATACATTATTTGAAAACTGCTTGTGTCATGTTAATAAATATTAGAATATGTGAAAATAACTCTTACCTAGAAATTAGTATAAGTAATGTTATTTATCAATTCCGATAATTTTCTTTGTGCATACACAAGTATCTGTGTTTAAAACAGAATTGTGATATTTTATATCTTGTCTTTCTAGCGTGTGTGTCAGAACCGATCCACATTGGCCCCTCCAGCAGTTTCCAAGGGAGTTAATCGCACAGAAGATTGTTCATCCTTCTCCCGTGGAGCAGCTGGTAGCATCAGACAGCATGCCTCTGGGATTGCAGTGCAGCTTCTTGCCACTAGACCACTGCAGCATGTGTGTGTCTATTTATTTTATTTTTTAGCAAGATTGTTTGAACTAAAGGTATCAATGCCTTTCAAAAGCCTGTTTTACACTACTTTACATTTATAAAAAAGCCAAATCAGTACCTATTTTCATGAACAGAAAAAAAATCTAGTTGTTCACTTCTGAACAACCCAAGAAAAAATCCCAAACCCAAAAAACACAAACCAAAAAAAAAAAAACCCAATAAACTAAAATGCAAAACTTGAAACTAGTGTTCAGTAATTGTTCTTTAAGAGCTATTAAAGAGTCACACTCCAAGCAGTCAACAGTGGCAGTCAAGCTCCTTTCCCAGGAACTACACTCAGAATCTCAACATCAAGTTGAGAAAGTTCTGCACTATATCTGTAAACACTACATACTAGTATCAGTTTAGGGTTTATGTGTTATTTAGTATTACTTAGTATGTGATCATATGACTCTTGGAGTTCTCATATAAGTTTTCCCAAGTAAATAAAAAATGTTTTTTCCTTCATATAATTGAAATCTGAAAAATCAGTATGATTAACTTTCCCCTTCACATTTTTATCCACTAATTCTAGATATAAAATACATATCTAAAAGTAAAAATTTTAAGCAGAAGCACAAATATTTTCCACTTTGATAGATAAGCTATCCTCAAAAAGATATTTATTACATTTCCACTTATGGTAATTTAATTTTTAACCCTTTTTAGTTTGGTATATAAAAATTCACTTTTCCTTTCATAACCAGAAAAATACAGATGTAGAGGAAATTAATTTATTATTACTGTAAACTTCTCAGCATTAATTATATAATCTATAATTTAACTACAAATATCCTTGAATTCGTAAGTCTCTTTCAAAATATATTCTAAAGAGAAACAGTTTTTCTAATAAAATTTTCTAAGTACATTTGTTCTGTGCAATTAAAACAAATGCATATTTTAAAAGTAGTTAAAAAGGATAATGTTTTGATTCTTTTTTTTAAATTTAGGTTATTTTTCATTTCAA
>NW_006400263.1:483716-484697 GCF_000299155.1 Elephantulus edwardii
TGAGGTGGACTGATTTAGTGACTGGGATAATTGGGATGGGAGTGTCAGAGACAGTGCGATTGGCACAGGACAGAGTGGAGTTTAGGGCTGTTGTACACAGGGTTGCTATGAGTCACAGGCGACTCGACGGCACATAACAACAACAACAACAATGTTACTAAATAATTAGAAGAGGAATATAAATATTAGTGCACTGAAAACCAGGTTTTCTCAAATTCCCACATTTTCCCAACAACTTTAATAAAGGATAGAATTAATGTGACACTTTCTAAACTGACTCTTGTCTAGAGTACTTTTCTTCTAACTCAAGGTCCTTTGGTTTTCTATTATTTCAATAGGTTTTCAATCTATTCTAGAATTTCAGTAAGCTTAAAAAACCCCTTTATGCTTTAAAGTTGTTGAAAACAAAGTTGTCTCGTGTGGTATTATTAAGGGTTTATTGTTCAAAAAGCTTCCTATCCATTCAATGATTTTGACTTTGCCCCATGGATGGGTGGGGACATGTGGATAGTCTATTCACGAGGAGACTGGCCAATCTTGCCATTCAATTGAGTGGATTCAGTAGCAGGAATTGAGACTCTCACCACCAGCAAGAAAGAAGCAGAGAATGTAATGTGTGCCGTTTGGGGCTGGAGACTCTTGTATTAGTCAGATCTACAGTAAAGCAGTAGTAATCACAGCTGAGAACCAGAGATCTGATGTGAAACAGAACTGACCTGGGACTGCTATCCTACAAAACCAGAGCCAGGAGCTCCATGCTTGCTGAGGAACTTGGGTTGGGGAGATGCCTTAATTGTCAAGACTAAGAGAGCTTTGTAACACTGGTCTAAAGCCAAAAGGCTGAATGGCCTGTGAGTATGCTTTGCAAATTATCTATTGAAAAGTATATCCTTTTTAACAAATGGTGTTGGCAAAATTGGAAAAATATCTGCAAAAGACTCAAGCAAGACCCACACCTCACTCCATACACAAAAACCAACT
>NW_006400263.1:486257-488407 GCF_000299155.1 Elephantulus edwardii
ATGGAAACCCAAAATCTCTGTAAATGTTTATGAAAATTAATAAAATATAATTATAGGGGGAAAAAAAAAGAAAAGTATATCCTGCTGCCAACTTGAATTATAATCTGTTAACTTCTCGAGTGAACTCCACAGCCTTGAGTATGGTTCTGTGTAGTCTACATAGCTATTACAATGAACTTCAAACCCAGTATGGCAGTAGGATTGGTATTAAAAGTAAAATAATTAGGTGCGAGAGCAAGGATACATGTCTGACCACATGGGACTTAGTTTTGTGTTGTCAATGATACTATTGATGGGGACAGTTCTCCCTTGTGGAGTTAGCAGCGGTCAGTCATAGTTTTCCTCTTATTTGCTCCTTTTACATTTGGTTTTCTATTATTTCCAACAGGTTTTTGATCTTTTCTACTTTTCAGTAGGCTTTAAAGTCCTTATAGAGAAAAATGTCTGAAACAACTGTTTTTGGAGTTTATTTATATCTGAGGAATGCAATGTTTGTTCCCTTATTTATTAGTAGGAGAGAGTTAATAAAAATCTAAATCTGTTCTGCCAACGAGGACATGCAAAATAACAAAAAGGAGTTTATTCAGCATTGTTATAAAGTGTAGACAGCAAAAGTGAGTTACATTGCTCTTAAGGAAAACAGTCTTATCAATGTTGTTGTTGTTATTGTTATGTGTCATCGAGTCATCTGTGACTCATAGCATTCTATGCATTAATAGCTCTGAATCTTGTCCTATCCTGAGAAAATGTCACTGCTTTGACACATCTACTACCATCACTCCAGTTACTGTGTCAATTCACTCATACAGAGTCCCTCTCCTGTGCTGTTCCTCCTACTTCCAAGCATGATGTCCTTCTCCAAGGACTGGTACCTTCTGGCCATATGCCCAGAGTATATGAGACAGAGCTTCAAAATCTGCAAAAGCCTGCAAAGAGCAACTTGGCTTAACCTTCTAGAAGACAGACCTAAAGTCTTTTATCTGCTCCTTTCCATAAAAATCTTGTCTGTCGACACTACTTTAAATTAAGACAGACTAGGAAGAAGGATTGACCATCCACTTCTGAAATAACAGGCCTTAGAAAATACTATGTACAACAGAGCACACTTAGACTAGCAGAAATGGCAACTGAGGCTGAGACCTCAAATATGGAGACACAAAGGAGAAGGAACAGTTGTAAGCAGACATTAGTGATTGGAATGTGTTCTGTAAGAAGCATGAATGTAGGAAAATTGGACATTGTGTTCTCTTTTTTTGCCAATTTTAAATACATCTTTATTTGAGACATTGCATTTTCCACTTACAATACAGTGATAATAAAGTGCAATGTTAATTCCTTTGAAAATTGGACTCTGTTAAGAAAAAAATGGAACACATAAAACATTGACATACTAGGCACTGGAGAACTGGGATAGCTTAACATGGGACATTCTGAGACAGAGGATCATATGATCTACTGTGCCAGAGATGGAAAAGTGAGAAAAATGAGGTTGCTTTCAAAATTAAAAGTGATTTCTAGATCTTGAAATACAATGTTTTTCAAGTGAGTGACAGGATAATATTCATACGCATACAAGGAAGTCCAGTGAATATCACTATCATTCAAATATATGCACTGACAACTAGAGCAAGAGGAGGAAATAGAAGATTTCTACCAACTTTTGCAGTCAGAAATTGATCAAATATGCAACCAAGATGCATTAATAATAATGCGTGATTGGAATGCAAAAGTTGGGAAAAGGAAAGAAGGATCAGTTGGAAAATATGGACTTGGTGACAGAAATAAAGCTGGAGACAGAATGATAGAATTCTGTACATTCAATGATTTATTCACTGCAAATATCTTTTATAAGAAACATAAACACAGGCTGTTCACATGATTTTTACCTGATAGTATGCATAGGAATCAAATCGATTACATCTGTGGAAAGAATTGCTCTAGAAGCTCAATATCAGCTGTGAAAACTAGGCCAGGTGCTGATGGTGGAACAGACCATCATGTTGTTGTTGTTGTTATGTGCCGTTGGGTCGCCTGCAACTCATAGCGACCCGATGTACAACAGCCCTAAACTCCGCTCTGTCCTGTGCCAATCGCACTGTCTCTGACACTCCCATCCCAATTATCCCAGTCACTGAATCAATCCACCTCAT
>NW_006400263.1:490637-493031 GCF_000299155.1 Elephantulus edwardii
GTTGGTGCATATATTTGAATGATAGTGGTATTCACTGGACTTCTTTGCATGCGTATAGATATTATCCTGTCACTGACAATATTGTACTTCAAGACGGATCTAGCAATGACTTTTTTAATTATGAAAGCAACTCCATTTTTCCTCACTTTTTCATCTCCAGAGTAATATATCATATGGTCATCCGACTCCAAATGCCCCATAAAAGTTCAAGCTGAAGATGAAGAAAATTAAGTCAAATCCACAGGAACCAAAATTTGACCTTGAGTCTACTCCACTTGAATTTCAAAACCATCTCAGAAACCAGTTTGAGGCCTTAAACACCAATGAGAGAAGACCAAAAGAGCTGTGGGAGGATATCAAGGGTATCATCCAGGAAGAGTACAAAGACAGAGGAGGAAGACAAGACCAAGATGAATGTCAGATGCAAAGCAAAGGGAAAAAAACCCAAGAAATTAAGGAGCTGAACAGAAGATTTCAAAGGGCAGTGTGGGAAGACAAAGGGAAGTATTATATTAAGACCAAAGAAGTTACCTGAGTAAGGAATCATCCTGATTTTAAATTCACAGCTATGGTTCTAGCATAACCATGACTATGAATATGTGAGGGAACTCTGGGAGGCTAATGGGTAAGGAGTTGAACTGCTAACCCAACCCAAAGGCAGGTATTTTTAATCCATTAGTTGCTTTAAGGGAGAAAGACTGACAGTCTCCTGCGGTGTGGTTTCTGAAAACCTGCTGAAGGGTAAGCTATGAATGAAACCACCAAGACAAAATAAAAGATAAAGTGAATGGACAAAGTACTCTGAGCCTCTGAGGATTTAAGATTAGGATGAAAAAATGAAACTGTACATAAGAGGTGATTTTTGATTTGTTCTTAAAGGATAGTTTTATCAACATTAAACTAGAAAGAAGTAGAGCAGAATAGGATATTAAAAGTAGAACTTTCCATTTGGTGTGGCAGCTTTAGCAATGAGAAAACTCAGGCTTCAGAAGAGACTTAACTCAAGTGTCTTCCGCTGTGGCAACAAGAAAGTCTGAACCCCAATGAGACCAATGAAATTGCCAATACCAACTTTCAGCAGGAAATCCAGAAACAGATCAAAGATGGCCTGATCATCTGTAAGCCTATGAACCTTCATTCTTGAAAATATCTTAGCCTTCTGGAAGGGCAGGCATATGGGTATAGATAAGCAAAAGGTTACTGCCAATGCTAGAATGCCCGAGAAAGTGACCTAGATGGGGCAGATGAGGATTTTGCACTGGCTGCTCAGAAGATACCAAGAGTCCAAGAAGACTGATCACCACATGTATCTCAGCCTGTACCTGAAAGGAAAGAGGAATGTGTTCAAGAACAGGCAAATTCTCATGGAACACATTCACAAGCTGAAAGCAAACAGGGCCCACAAGAAGCTCCTGGCTGACCTGGCTGAGGCCTGAAGACCAAGGAGGCAAGCAAATGCCGTGAGAAGCGGCTCCAGGCCAAGAAAGAAGAAATCATCAAGACTCTGTCTAAAGAGGAAATTGTTGTCATATGCCTTCGAGTTGCCTGCGACTCATAGTGATCCTATGTACAAAAGCCCCAAACCCTGCTCTATCCTGTGCTCATCTCACTGTCTCTGACACACCTACCCTTATTACCCTACTCACTTAATCAATCCATCTCATAGAGGCTCTTCCTCTCCTGCCTGTCCTTCCAACCTCTCAAGCATGACATCCTTCTCAAGGACTGGTCCCTCCTTGCAACATGTCAGACGGAGCTTCAGGATCTTTGCCTCCAAGGAGCAGCCTGGTTTTACCCTCTCCAGGATAAACCTATTTGTTTCCTGAGCAGTCTGTGGTATAATCAATATTCTTCTCCAACACCACAGCTCAAAGGTATCAGTTCTCCTTCTATTCTCTCTAGTCACTGTCCAGCTCTCTGATGCACTGCAAGTGATTGCAAAGACCACGGCCTGTATCAGGTGCACCTTAGACTCGAGACTGACATCACTGCTCTTCAGTACTTTGGAGAAAGAGATCAAGAAATAAAACTCCTCTCCTGTCTGTCCATAGTGGCCTTGGCAGTTTATATAGATTATTCAATAAAACAAACCTTTCTATGCCTGAAAAAACAAAACAAAACAAAAGGAATAGTACATACAAAGACTGGATGTCATAAAAGACTTAAGGATATGAGATGCTGCTATAATGTCCCATGGAGTCAAAAGTGACTTCTAACTGACTCTCCAGTGAATTTTCAGAGAATGTAAATATCATAGGAGAACCCTCTTTTTTTCCGTTGGAGCAGCTGGTAGATTTGAACCACTTGCCTTTGGGTAGCAGCCTAACTCCTTACTCACTAGGCCATCATAGTTCGAAATATTTGAGTGCAATTCAAAACTCGGACTGTACTTCT
>NW_006400263.1:493131-494593 GCF_000299155.1 Elephantulus edwardii
AATAATTTACTTTTCTAATTTTTATTAAAACATTTTTGAATATTACAAATAATATAATACAAAAAAGATATGACCGTACAGAACTATTAAATAATAGCAAAGTAGAAATCATCTAGTTAACCAACACTCACAACTATACTTACTTATAATAGTGTTCCCAGAGATTTCTGTATCTTCCTTGACCAGACATATCAAACACTGTAAAAGACAAACTATAAAAAGCAAATAAAAATTAATTTTAACTACTAATTTAAAGTGCAACTTTTACTTATAATTTCAAATTATTTTCAATGAAAGAAATCACTTTTGATATACAATATTTGAACTTACGCCAAATATAAATAAAATTAAAATATTAGAGAATATAAATATAATTTTTACAATAAATAATATATAAAAAGTTTTTCCTGCTAGTGAGTTACCAGCTCACTGACATTGAGAGAATTCTGACAGTGAGCATTTGGTTTCTGAAGCTGTAAATTTAACAAGAAGATCTTATCCACCCTTCTATAAGTTAAGTTGCAGATGGATTCAAACAAATGGAGATTCTCGACCTTTTAATTACTAAAGTAAAACACTATGGATCAGAATTTATCTAAACCTGAAATAGTGAAAAATAATACAGAAGTTGTAGTTCAAATTCCTTAATGACAACAGGGTTAAGAATTAAAAAACCTCACACTTTCTCAGAGAATGAACATTTTTCTTAAAGGTTTTAGTTTCAGAAAAAGTTTCAAAAATACAGAAAAATACAGAGATAAGTAACAGTCACCAAAGCTCCTATTATCCAGAACTGACAATTAACCATATATAATTATTATTATTAATTTTAGTGAAAATTTATAGATTTTGGATTTCCATTCATTCACTGTTGCACTTTTCTCCCTGCCTACCTCTAACCTCCAATTCATTCTTCTCTTTGAAAACTAAAAGAAAAATTTCTTTCATTGTTATACAATCCCTCACTCCAAGTCCACTCCACTATGCAGCCTTCATTCTGGACTCATGTCATGACAAAAATATTTAATCATATATACTGTTTAAACAGTTCTCTCTTTTACATATTTTAAAAATTTTTATTTTTAAAGATTCACCATCATTTACCACTTTGTTTTTTAGTGTCAAGTGATATGACTACTGCAGAAAATAAAGTGTGCATATCTTCATGGCATTTACATCATGGTAGGGGAATATGACAACAACAACATTTTATATATATCTATCTGTTGTTGTTATGTGCCGTTGAGTCATTTGCGACTCATAGCAACCATATGTACAACAGCCCTAAACCCTGCTCTATCCTGTGCCAATCACATTGCCTCCAACACACCCATCCCGATTACCCCAGTCACTGAAATCAATCGACCTCACAGATGGTCTTCCCCTCCTGCGCTGTCCCTCCACCCTACCAAGCATGATGTCCCTCTCCAAGGACCTGTCTCTCCTTACAACATGCCCAAAC
>NW_006400263.1:495397-527297 GCF_000299155.1 Elephantulus edwardii
CTTTGCATAATCAATGAAACACAGATAGACATTCCTCTGGTATTCCGTGCTTTCAGCTAAGATCCATTTAACATCAGCTACAATATCCCTAGTACCACGACCCCTGCTAAACCCAGCCTGGGCTTCTGGCAGTTCTCTGGGAATGAAAATCAAGTTGACAGCAGCCAACAAAAACATATGTATGCATGTGTGTACATGTGAGAAACAATATTAAAGATTCATTAAAGAAAATTATGTTATATAAAAATTAGCATATATGTATATAAATAGTACATTAATTACAAATGATCAATGCCAATTAATACAATGTCTCATCAATCCTCATTATACTTTGCCTGTTCCTTCATTCACTAATCTCTGCTTCTGTCTTCCTACTCTCCCATCCCTCTCACTCATCTACAACTGTTTTTGTGTAATCTTAGCTTTTTTTGGGTCCCAGGCAATCATGCATATCCTGTTTCACACTGTTAATTATAATACACACAATGTCTGATTATCCATTCATTTCACATTTTCCTTTCCTTTATCTATCCACTGAAGTGTTCATTGTCTATCCTTTAATTTCCTACGCTCTAAAACCATACTTGATTGATTCGCTCTTTTCACAAATCTTTCTCTAGTTTGCTGTTGTGGTGGTTGTTTTTGAGGGTTTTTTTAAAAAATAGCAGTGGTCTTAAACAGTATTTGTCCTTTTGTGACTGACTTATTTTACTCAGGAAAATGTTCTCTAGACTTTCCCATGTTGTGTACTGTTTCATGAGGCCTCTTACTACTTCAATTTTCTTCTTTAGTATCTCTTTACTCATCCAGAATCTTTTTACTGTCCATATTAAGTTGGTAATTGCTTTTTCTGTATATTTGAAAAATGAACTATAGTATTTGGCTAGAACTTGTACTGTATTCAAAGAGAGCTTTTAGTAATGTAATTTTCACAATGTTAAGTCTTCCAATCCAAGAATATGGCATAATTGCCCATTTATGTAGGTCTCTTTGGGCTTCCTATAACTAGCCTTATAGCTTTCTTTATAAAGATTTTTCCTATCTCTGGTTAGATTTATTGCTAAATATTTCATCTGTTGGTTGCTATTGCAAATGGCATTGCTTTCATTATTTCCTTCTCAGAGTTTTCTTTGTTACTACAAATATATCTGATTAATTTTTATATATTCATCTGGTACCAAGTCACTTTGCTAAATTGGGCAATTAGAGCCAGCAATTTTCTTAGTGAATTTTTTTTGTATTTTCTAAATATATTGCCGTATCAGATCATCTGCAAGTAATCCATAGAACTCTCTATACCATATTATTTATAAAAGCAGATCGTCAGGTCTTCCTCTCATAGAGTCACAGGGTAGGTTATAGATCTCAACTTTCTGGGAGTGGCCACACAGTTACTGAATCACTAGGGTTCCTTAATCAACGCATAAATAAATAGACTTACCTGGTTGATTTGAATTTTTCAATGCTGAATCCTATTGTTGGAACTATATCTTGGGATTGAGCCTTTAAGAGAAAAAAATTAGTTTTAAAATTTACAAGTAATAAAGATAACTTTTTTCCTCACTTAAAGAAAAAGAAGCATTTCCATTTCTAAAATATGCTGCTAAGGACACGAGCAATCTCCTGCCATGCCTCTGAAAACCCACTGAAGAGATAGCTATGGGTTTGTTATGACTCTATGGTACATAACAACAAGAACATAACAAGATTAAACAAAATTTTCATTCTTATGCAAGGACAAAGCAAAATATCACAATGAAATGTGCAAGGCGTTGGAGTCAGAAAATCAAAAGGGCCGAACTCGCTCAGCATATCTTAGGCTCAAGGAACTGAGGAACAAATTCAAACCTCGAGTTGCTATAATCAAGGATGCTTTCGGCAGAATGTTAAATGATCCCGAAAATATTAAAAGAAGATGGAAGGAATATACTGAGTCACTGTATCAAAAGGAATTGGAAGACACAGAAGAATTTCATGAAACAACATATGAGCAAGAGCCTATGGTGATGAAAGAAGAAGTTCAGGCTGCTTTGAAGGAACTGGCAAAAAATAAGGCTCCAGGAATAGATGGTATACCAATTGACATATTTCAGTTAACAGATGCTGCCCTGGATGTGCTCACCAAATTGTGCCAAGAAATCTAGAGAACGACCACTTGGCCAACTGACTGGAAGAGATCGATATTTGTTCCTATCCCTAAGAAAGGTGACCCAACAGAATGTGGAAACTACAGAACAATCTCACTGATTTCACATGCAAGCAAGATTTTACTGAAGATTATCCAAAAATGACTGGAACAGCACATCAACAGAGAACTACCAGAAGTCCAGGCTGGTTTCAGAAGGGGTCGTGGTACTAGAGGGATATTGTAGGTGATGTTAGATGGATCTTGGCTGAAAGCAGGGAATACCAGAGGAATGTCTATCTGTGTTTCATTGACTATGCAAAGGCATTTGATTGTGTAGATCATAACAAACTGTGACTGACTCTGAGAAGAATGGGAATCCCAGAACACTTGATCGTTCTAATGCGAAACTTAGACTTGGACCAGGAGGCAGTCGTCAGAACAGAGCAAGGGAACACTGCATGGTTCAAAATTGGGAAGGGCGTACGCCGGGGATGCGTCCTGTCTCCATGCCTTTTCAACCTATATGCAGAACAGATTATCCGGGAGGCTGGGCTCTATGAGGAGAAATGTGGGGTCAGGATTGGTGGACGATTTATCAACAATCTGCGTTATGCAGATGACACAACCCTGCTTCCTGAAACTGAGGAGGACCTGAAGCGCCAGCTGCAGAGTGTCAAGGACTACATCCTACAATATGGATTGAGGCTCAATGCCAAGAAAACAAAGATTCTCACCACTGGACCAATTAGCAGCATCAGGATGGATGGTGAAGAGATTGAGATTGTACACAGCTTTAGTTTGCTTGGCTCCATAGTCAACAGTCTTGGCACCAGCAGCCAGGAAATTAAAAGGCGCATTGCCGTGGGAACGTCTGCTGTTAGGGACCTCTCCAAAGTGCTGAAGAGCAATGGTATCTCTCTGGAGACTAAGGTGTGTCTGATACAGGCTATGGTTTTTGCAATCACTTGTTATGCATCAGAGAGTTGGACAATGACCAAGGAGGATAGAAGGAGAATTGATGCCTTTGAGCTGTGGTGCTTGAGAAGAGTATTGAGAATACCATGGACTGCTAGGAAAACAAAGAGATTTGTCCTGGAAAGGGCTAAACCGGGTGGCTCCTTGGAGGCAAGGATTCTGAGGCTCTGTCTAACTTACTTTGGACATGTTGTGAGGAGAGACCGGTCCTTGGAGAGGGACATCATGCTTGGGAGGGTGGAGGGACAGTGCAGGAGAGGAAGGCCCTCTATGAGGTGGATTGATTCAGTGACTGGGATAATTGGGATGGGAGTGTCAGAGACAGTGCGATTGGCACAGGACAGAGTGGAGTTTAGGGCTGTTGTACACAGGGTCGCTATGAGTCGCAGGCGACTCGACGGCACATAACAACAACAACAACATGCAAGGATCACTGCATGAAAATTCTTTTTCTCCCCTGCAGGTAGACTGTGTTCAGTTCAAGCTTTACTAATTGTGAATCTACAGGATGTGTTTCTTTTCATGTATATTTCACCCCTGTTATCCAGGACTTACAAAAGTGATTATAATCGAACAACCTGAGTTTCACATACAGGAATTTATAATCTTTCAGAACATTCTTCTTGAGCTTTTAAATGCTAGAGATTGTCTTCATGTGTGAATGGTTGTCTAAAAAGGGAAAAACTGGACACAGAAGCACAGGGCCATAAGGGTCTCTCTGAAAGAAGCACAAGGCCATAAGGGTCTCTCTGAAAGGACCAGAAGATATGAGAAAAACACAGCCTCTCACCAGCCCAGGGCAGAAAGCAGATCAGGAGCCTGTAGCCTGGCCTCTTAGTGCCTGTACAGCCCCAGCAGCAGAAGTTAATTTATTTATTGCGGACTCACAGACTCACAGTTATGGTACCAACAACAGGGTTTATTAGGGAAGGAAGTTGGAAAGTGAAGGAGGCAAAGAATATGACAATATCACCCAAAATAAGCCTAGGTTTTAGCCCAAGTTCCAAGGCACAACTCCTCAAAGTCATCGTCAAAGGTAAGGCAAGGAAAGTAAAGTCCAACTGTGGCCAATACAAGTGCAAGAAGCCTCAAGTCACATCATGTGAGTCCACCACCAGGGTCTTGCCGCCAAAAGCCTTGCTTGCCTCAAGTCTTGTTGCTTAATGTGGGAAGCACTCTCACTCATCTTAGTCCTACAGCTGATGTAGTTAAGATAGCTGAAGACCAGAGCTGACTAACTAATGGCTAAAGAGCTCCACTCCCAGAAGTTTATAATCTAGAGGAGGTAAGCAGAATAAACAACTAACAAAGTTTAGGCAGCAATAAGTGAAATGAAAGGTAATTGGGGTCAGGAAGCAGTAGGACAGACAGTGATTGATGGTCTGGTTCTGACAAAGGGTACTTAAGAAAGGCTGCTCTGAAGAGGTAACATGTGATCCATGGAGTAAATGACAAGAAGGAGATATCTATGGCAATACCTAGACAAGTAATATTTTACTAAGAGGATAGTACAAAGTCCTGAGTTACCAAGGAACTTTGCTGTTGTTGTTTGAGTCAGAATCGACCTCTAGCTGACCTTCTAACAGGTTTTCTCTCAGAGGCAGTAAATTGCACAGGAGGACACTGTTCACCCTTCTCCCACAGAAAAGCTGCTGGATCCGAACTGCGTGTCTTTGGAATTACAGCGCAGCTTCTTAAAACTAGGTCACCAGAGAACTTGGTACACAAGAAAAGTAGAGGGCCGATATGACTAAAGTGCATTAAATAATAAAAGAAAGATGAAAATGATTAAGTGAGGGAGAGCTTTAGAGGACGCGGCAAGAAGATACTGAAATGAACCAAGGCCAGCTCCCCAGGCAATTAAAATGCAATATATCAATAAACTAATTTATCAAATGCTTCTGAAAACTTTTATCACCAAAACTTCCCATCATTAACTTTCTTTTATTTATTTTTTTTTTATGTTCCTGAGTACAGTGTACTTTACTGATAGTACATGACAAGATGGGCTCTCTAAGTTACTCCTCTTTCTCAGGGAGACTAGGTGGAAACTGTCAGAGATGTGAGATTCTCAGAGTGTGGCGAGTTCGAGTTGGGGCAAGGACTCCCCAGAAGCTGAGGGTCTCTCTCTCTCTTTCTCTTGTCTCTCTCTCTCCACCTCCCTCCCTCCCTTTTTCCCTCCCTCTCCTGGTGCTATTGCTGGGACTGGTGGTTCAAGGGGCTCTTCTTCTTTGGAGACCATGTATGAACAGGGTCAACCATGCAGTTGCTGTAGAATTCACTGTCATAGCAGGAAATAAGTTTGACAAAGCTGTCGTTCAGGGCAATGCCAGCACCAGCATCAAAGATGGAAGTGTGAGTATCACTGTTAAAGTCACAGGTGAAGACCTGGTCTTCAGTGTATCTCAAGATCTCCTTGAGTGGCCCTTCTGATGCCTGCTTTACTACTTTCTTGATGTCATCATATTTGGCAGCTTTCTTCGGAGAGCAGGTGAGATCCCTGATTGACACACTGGGGTTGGGGACACGGAAAACCACACCAGTAAGTTTCCCATTCAGTTCAAGGATGACCTTGCCCATGGCACTGGCAGCATGAGTAGATGCAGAGATGATGTTTTGGGCAGCTCCATGGCCATTATGCTGCAACTTTCTAGAGGGGCCATCCGGAGCCTTCTCTGTGGCAGTGATGGTATGGACTGTGGTCACAAGTCCCTCTACGATGCCAAAGTTGTCATGGATGACCTTAGCCAGGGAGGCCAAGCACTTAGTGGTGCAGGAGGCATTGCTGACAATCTTGAGAGAGCTGTTCTACTTCTCATGGTTCACAGTCCTCACAAAATGGGGGAAATCGGCAGAAGGAGCACAGATGATTTATCCATTTGGCACCACCCTTGAAATGAGCCCCAGCCTTCTCCAAGGTTGTGAAGACACCAGTGGACTCCACAATATACTCAGCACCAGCATCATCCCACTTGATGTTGGTGGGATCTCGCTACTGGAAGATAGTAATGGCTTTCCCATTGATGACTAGTTTCTTATTCTCAGCCTTGACAGTGCCATTAAACTTGCCATGGGTGGAATCATATTGGAACATAGAAACCACGAAGGTGAGGTCAATGAAGGGGTCATTGAAGGCAACAATACCCACTTTGTCAGAGTTAAAAAGCAGCCCTGGTTACCAGATGTCCAGTGCAGCCACATTTGTTTACTCCAAACTTCATCATTGTGTCTCAGGGATGTGGCTATGGCTGCATGAGAAGAGAGGTCTAGGTGTCGATGCAGGAGGAGCAGAGAGCCCATCATTAACTTTCTGAACTAGAAACTGAAGAGTTATCCTTGACTTCCCTTTTCTGCATTCCACATTTGATCATTCATTCTTTAAGCTTCACTAAGGAGCTGTGGTGGAACAGTCTATTAAATGTTGTGCTAATAACCAAAAGGCCAATGATTTGAATTCACCAGCTGTTCCAAGAGACAAAGATGGGAAGTATCCTTTCATAAAGATTTATAATCTGGAAATCTGACAGGGGTATTAAGAGTCTAAATTGATGCAATAGCAGTGGTTTTGGAAGCTCTGTGGTGATGTCTTATCTAACTCTACTCCTAAATTAGCAATTCTATCTTGAGTAAATTAGTTCTCCAAATCTTGTTTGTGAACCATAGAGTCTGAATTCACCCATAGCTGACCCTCCAATGTGTTTTCAGAGGTAGTTAATAACACAGGAAGAGACTGCCCATCTTTTTCCCACTGAGCAGCTGGTAACCTCGAACTACATGCTTATGGGAGTGTAGTGCAGCTTCCTGCCACTAAGCCACCAAAGTGCTCTCTAAAATCTTGTTTTTTTTCAAACGTGAAACTCATCATTATTGTTTTCTTACACATAAAATTACTAATGAGAATGAAATGAGTAAATGGATGATTGTTTTTATCTGCTGTCAAGTAAAACAAAATATTCATAAGCCTATATAACAGAATTGAATTGTCCCATAAGAGGTCTCCCAAGCTATATATATATCTATCTCTATCATCTATATTTCTATCTATTTAAATTTTTTTTATCTTTTTCTTTTCCCACACAATGGAATACTATGCAGCACACAGAGCAATGATCATTACGCTAAGTTAACTAACTCAGTCTCATAAAGACAAATACTGTATAAGACCATTACTGTAGAACAAGTGAGGATTCAAGGGGGGGTAGGTGGGAGCAGAGGGGTGAGGAAGGGTGGGGGGTGGCCTTAATCATAGGGTTATACAATTTGATGGGTGGAGGGAGAAATGAGTAAAGAAAAGGGGAAAGATCTGGTGTGAAAAACAATGTATATGAACTTTGTAAATAAATCGGTATAAAATAAAATTTTTTAATAAAAGATCTCAGGTTATAATTTTACAGAGGCTGATTCTCAGGTTATTTTTCCTGTAGGACAGCAAGTGGATTCAATTACTAGTATAAAGCTCTGATAGCTGTCTGGTCCATAGTTAATATTTAACAATGTTTGCTAGAATTATCATTTAAGTTCTCACTGATTTTACTTCCCTCCTTCAATTGTCTTCATACTGTCATGAGTGTAATTAAGGGGGGGGAATCCTTGTGTGTAAATAGGAGTAGAGAGATACTGTTATCTCCCAACATTATGGTTCACTATCATCATCTTGATGTTGAGCTGTAATCCATAGTAAAAGCTGTACTCCTTGATCTTCAGCAGCAAGCCCTGTACTTCATATCCTACTCACTTTTAGCAAACAAAGTTGTGTCATCTGCATAATGAAGGTTGCTGATGAAGTCTCCTCTGATCCTGATACCACATTCTTCTTCAGAGTCTGGCTTCTTGAATAATTTGCTCAGCATACAGACTGAATAGAAATGGAAAAAGGATACAACTGTGACACATACCTTTCCTGATTTTAAACTGTGCAGTGTTTCCTTGCTCAGTTCAGAAAACCGCTTCTTGATCTAGGTATAGATTCTGTATGAGCACAATTATGTGTTCTAGGATTACCATTTTTCTTATTGTTTGTCATAGTTTGCTATGGTACACACACTCAAATGCCTCTGCTTAGTCAATAAAACACAAATAGGCATTCTTCTGGTCCTTACCACAGGACCTATAGTCAATATTATGATAGATGGAGAAAGTCATCAATGATTTAATCTTGCTTGGATCAACAATCAAATCCTTGATAGCAGCAGTCACAAAATAAGGAGATGTATTGCATTGGGCAAGTCTTGTCAGAAACCTCTCCAGAAAGATGAAGGGCAATGATGTTAGTTTGAAGAGTCAGGTTTGCCTGAATCAGGGTATGGTCGCTCAATTACCTACTACACCACAAAAAGCTGGACAATGAATAAGGATGACAGAAGAATAAATGCCTTTGATCTGTGATACTAGAGAAGAATACTGAATATCCTCTGGACTGCCAAAAGAATAAACAGTTAAGTCTTGGAAAAAGTGTAGCTGGAGTGTATCTTGGATTTAAAGATGGCAAAGCTTCATCTTTCATACTATGGACATGGAACCAGGCAAGGATATCTACTGGAAAAGAACATCATGCTTGGAAAGATGGAGAGTCAGCAAAGGAGAAGACTTTTATTGAGAAGGACTGACAGTGATTTAAGCAATGAGCTCTAGTGTCTCAGAGATGATAAGGACAGCACAAGATAAAGCAGCTTTCAGGATGACTGTTCATAGGTTCTATACAAGTTGTTTTTGACTCAAGGGCATCTAACAACAACAACAACATAGTAGTCTACCTCTGAAATTTCATCTCAACTGGAAAAAATGTTGAAAAGTCACCAGAAATTGACTTACTTAATAACGAAGTGATAGCGAACTCCAATCCCTACTTCTGCCCAGAACTGCTCTGGTGCTGTCTTTCAAAAGTATATTTATTCAGCTTTTCCTTTAAAACTATTTTTGTTGTTGTTTTAACATCAAGTTGGAACTGGCCCATAGCTGACCCTCCAGCAGGTTTTCAGAGGCAATTTTAATAGAATGGGAGGAGAATGTCCATCTTTCTCTCACAGAGCAGCTGATAAATTTGACTGTGTGCCTCTGGAATTGCAGCACAGCTATTTTTTCTTTTTGTTTAGCAAAATTTGTTAACTTTTTTGTCTAATACATAGGGGTTTCTTCATTTCCTAGCAAACTTCGGAACAGTTTTTCACTTTTTTTATCCCTAAAAAAAAATCCACTGTTTTGATTCACTGCCAACCTAAAGATACAAGGCTTGACGCCAACAGACACTCCATCGGGGAAAGATGGACAATCTCCTCTGCACCATTTACTGTTTCTTAAAACCCTCTGGAGGATCTACAACCAGGGGAGGAAAAAATAGATGAATGGGATCTTCTAAGAATCAAATCCCTATGCACATCCAAAAACTTTTCCAACAGGTTAAAAAAGGAAGCCACAGACTGGAAAAAAATTTGGTAATGACATGCCAGATAAGGGACTTATATCTAAAATTTATAAAATACTCGAGCACCACAACAAGATAAACAACCCAATTGAAAAATGGGCACAGGATATGAAAAGATACTTCACCAAAGAAGACATTCAAATGGCAAACAAACACATGAAGAAATGTTCAAAATCCCTAGCTCTAAGAG
Organism: Elephantulus edwardii; assembly: GCF_000299155.1. NCBI lineage: Eukaryota > Metazoa > Chordata > Mammalia > Macroscelidea > Macroscelididae > Elephantulus > Elephantulus edwardii. The sequence continues at coordinate 505,112 of NW_006400263.1, forward strand.
AGATGCAAATTAAAACAACTATTAGGTTATCATCTCACCCCACTAAGAATAGCAACATTTAACAGAACAGTAAAAGACTAATTCTGGCAAGGTTGTGGAGAAACTGGAACCCTTATTCACTGTTGGTGAGAATGTAAAATGGTGCAATCACTATGGAAAGCAGGATGGAACTTTCTCAAAAAGTTGCAAATAGAAATACTATTTGATGCAGCAATTCCACTACTGGGACTACACCCCAAAGAAACCATAATCACCACCCAAGCAGATATATGCACACCCATGTTTATCGTGGCTTTGCTCACAATAGCAAAATGTTGGAAACAACCCAAGTGCCCATCAACAGACAAACAGGTAGAGAAGCTCTGGTATATTCACATAATGGAGTACTATGCAGCATTGAAAAACAAGGAACTTATGAAATATCATACAAAATAGGTGACCCTGGAGGACATTATGCTGAATGAAATATCTCAGTCACAAAAGGACAAATACTGCATAGTGCCATTGCTGTAAAATGGACTGACACTGGGGCTGGGGGAGACTGAGAAAGATGGGATAAATTATGTATACTGCATTGAACAGATGAGGGAGAGAACTGCTTAAAAAGGATATGTTAATAGGTATTATTGTCATTACAGGAGTCCAGAACGAAGGCTGCATAGTGGAGTGGACTTGCGGGGAGGGATTGTATAACCATGAAATAATTTTTCTTTTACTTTTCAAAGAGAAGAACGAACTGGGGGAGAGGTTGGGCAGGGAGAAAAGTGCAATTATGAATGAGTGGAAATCCAAAGTCTCTGTAGGCTTTCATTAAAATTGATAAAAATTTTTAAAAAACCAACAACCTGCTGAAGGATCAGCTGAGATCAGGTGAGTTAGTTCTGATGACAAAAGCAATGTATTAATTATGTGATGAAATTACCTTATATTACTATTAGGAAAAACATATTAATAACAAAAAAGTGAGGAAGTTAAAATTTTATGTATTAAAGAAAAGATCAAATGGTACCCATTGTTTCACTGAACCATAATCAAAAGTGTTTATTTTGTTTCTTTTCTTTTTTGGCAGTTTACAAGTAATTTTATTCAGAATTTTGTATTTGTTTTATGAGTCAATAAGTACTATACAAAACAACGTAAAAATGGCTACCGTTTTCTTTTCTCTGCTCCCCCCCAACTACGAACATCACTCAAGCACTGTCCCTTCAGATTTAGTCCAGCATATAGGGTTGAATGACATCATGGCCTCTTGAGTACTGAAGGAGTCTGGCTGGGGTAGTGAGAGCCTCATGGATCTGGAGGTGACTAGGATAGAGAAATAGATTAGTGTTTTTTCTTTTGTTGTTGTTGTTGCTATTTTTTTTTTAAGAAGGGGAGAAAAGCTGGCGCCTGCGGCAAGAACCTACCCCAAAGAAAAGGGTGTCTAAAACATGACATTTATTCAAAAGGTGGGGGAGAGGGAGGAGAAAAAAAAGACAAGATGTCCATCCCTTGGCTCCCTTCCGTCCCCTCTCCTGCTCAAGCCCTCTAGGACTGAACCCTGAGCCAGGGCTATATCAGGACAGATGACCCCTCTTAGATGAGGTCAGCAACAACTGAGGGGCATTTCCTCAATGGAGGTGTTATAGAAGGTCTCGGATGTCTCAAAGGGTCCTTTTCTCCTCTTCTGACACAATATTAATAGCCACACCTTTACAGCCAAAGAGCCCACCACACCCAATTCCGTGAATATAATTTTCATTGTTGGTGGGAAGGCCATAGTTAATGACTAAAGAAACTTGTTGTACATCCATGCCTCTGGCCAGCAGGTCAGTAGTGGTGAGAACTCTATTGGAGCCAGAACGGAACTCCCCCATGATCACGTCTCATTCCTTTTGGTCCCTATCTCCATGCATGGCAGAGAAGGTGAAATCCCGTGCATGCATTTTTTCAGTGAGCCAGTCAACCTTCCTTCTGGTGTTAATGAAGATGACAGTCTGTGTGATCATTAATGTTTCATACAAATCACACAGTGTGTCCAGCTTCCACTCCTCACGTTCCACACTGATGTAGAATTGGCAGATAATCTCCTGGGTCAGTTCTTCCTTCTTGACAAGAATCCGAATGGGTTCCCTCATGAACTTCTTGGTTACTTCAAGCACATCAGAAGGCACTGTAGCTGATAAACCTACCTGGGTGTTGCTGTTGAGCTTCTGGAATATGTCACAGATCTGGTCCTTGAATCCACGGCTTAACATTTAGTCAGCTTCATCCAGCACAAACATTTTTATGTATTTGGGAGGAAGGCATCTTTGATTAAGCGTATCAAATACACATCCTGGGGTACCCACGATGATGCGTGAAGCTTCCATCTGCAATTTCTGTACTTCAGCATGTACATTGGTGCCCCCAATGCAGGCACGGCAGGAGGCACCCACGTAATCTCCTAATGCCATTACCACCTTCTGTATTTGCTGGGCCAACTCTCAAGCAGGAGCCAAGACCAAAGCCTGTGTGGCCTTCAGATCCAATTCTATCTGCTGTAGAATTGCTATGGCAAAAGTTGCTGTTTTCCCAGTCCCAGATTGGGCTTGAGCAATCACATCATAACCCTTGATACAAGGAAGAATGGCTCGCTGCTGTACGGCAGAGGACTTTTCAAAACCATAGGCATCAATGCCTCAGAGAAGGGACTCGGAGAGGTTCATGACATCAAAGCTGTCAACAATCTCATTCCAGTTACTCTCGATGAAAACTTCTGGCTCCATTTCATCAGGGCCATTGTCTCTGGACCAGGAATCCTGACTCACAGACATGATCCTTAGAAATTAGCTATTTTGTTTCTTAAAGATCACCTAGGTCCTTCAGAAGCTAGTTTTATATTCAGAAAAAAACCAAAAAAACCAAACAAAACAAAAATTCTAAACAAAAACACCCATTTAGTAGGTTCTGACTTATGATAAGCCTTAAGGATAGAGTAGGACTGTCCCATAGTGTTTTTTGGTTGTTTTATTTTATATTGGTTTACATACAATAGTTGGGTACATTGTGTTTCATTTATATACATGTGTTTCATGTATTCCTTTACACTGTATTCCACATTATCATTCCTATAAAATGTGTTTTATAAAATTAATCACCATTGATCCATTACTTTTCACATCTCCAATGGAACCTTTCTTTTTTTTTCCCCTCATGCAGCACGTGGTAGATTTAAATCACTGACTTTTTGATTAGTATCCAGGTTCTATACCTACTGCACCATGACATTTCCCTGCTTCTAGAGAAAACGCAAATTTCAAATTCAATGCTGTCAAGTCAGAACTGACTCCTAGCTGACCCTGCAGCAAATTTTCTAAGGCTGTAAATCAAATGACTGGACATTTCTGACCTTTCTCCTTTGAAGCTGCAGGTGGATTTGAACCATGAGGGGTGCCACCTTTGGGTTGGCTGCACAATTTAAGGCTACACAACCAGAGTTTAGTTACTCTCTTGTAGGGATCAAACTCATTAATTTTTTTTTAATCTTTCTTTCACTCATGAAGTTTTAGTTTAAAGTAATTTGAAACAGAAACTCCATAAATTAATCAGAATAAAAAATGGGACGTGAAAGAGTGCTCCCAGATTCAAGTTCTTCTGTTTTCTTCTAAAGAACACTGAAAGCAAGATTCTAACATTAATCTTCTATTTTATTCAGGAACAAAGACATTTGGTTATTCTCTAAAATGAACAGGGAATGGTCCAAACAAGTAAGAAGTGAAGGAATCATTACCTATGTGGAGTAGACCATTTTAGGCATATAAACTGACATCACCAATTAGAAAATAAAATTTCAGAGAGAGATTCTATCTAGAACAAGATTTCAGAAAGACACTTACTTAATTTCATTAAGTCTATTAAAAATAATACCCTTAGTGCCATCAATGACTTTATCTTGTAGGATAAGGTGGAGCATTTCACTGATTAATATAAAAATCTCTTAGTCACCTAGGTCAGGAGGAAATTTCCACAGTAGTGTGAGATTTTTAATTTGTCCTCTTTCTTGGTGGAGAAAAAAAAAAAGAATCTATTTTCACAGTTTCTATGTAGATGGAATGATATTTAAATGACACTCCTAGTTTTTTAATTATTCCTCCACCTTATTTGTCTTCTCCAAGGAAAACTATGATTTAACTGATTTCTTAGTTTGTGTCAGGGAGCAAGGTAAGTCCATCCCTTACTCTTAGAGAACCAGTTGTTTAATAGAGGGGTGTGAGTCCAACAGCTCTCTAATATCAGCCTTTTCAAGAAGAAAGCTGATATTTTATATCCAACTGATTTCTCATGTTGCAGTGAATAGAGAGCATAATTGCTAATCAAAATAAGACATCCATGTCTTAGCTGATTCTCACCTTATCTTGAAAGCCTGCTAACACACCTAAATTACCTTCCAAATCCGTTTTCAGTATCTTATTCCAGCTGCCTCAACTTAATTCTCATCTGAAAATACATAGGCAGTTGGTTGGTTTTCATGGTAAGTTCTTGTAAATGTACAAGAGAGTAGTAACGGGGGAAAAAAAGATAAAGAATGGCAGTTTCTTTAATCCTAAACAAGGTCCATGTGAATATAAATAAAAATGAAGTTGCCCCATAAGAAACTAAATTCTAAGGCTTGTACTATTCTCTCATACACTTCAAATCCCTATTTAAAAGCATTTACATTTACTTATAATTACCATATACAAAAGTGGGGCTTCACAATTTTTAGCCATTCAGGCATCAAAACAGCACATTCCTAATACTTGCCCTATCTGTGTATTATATACATGCCTCTGGAAACTCTATGAACTTTGATAAATGTCCACAGTTGTAAAGGAGCTTCAAGCCTTTTGGTTCATAAGGTCGCGATGAGTTATGCTCAACTCAAAGGCAATCAGTAACAACAACTCCTCAGCATTTTCATTAGTTGACTAACAGATTCAACCTCAATAAATGATGTTTACAAATTACATATAATATTAACTGGTTACTCAATATCCATTCTTTGCTTCTTCTGTACTTCTTTTATGTGATACCAAGTTCAAAACGATCCGATGTACAATAGCTGTGAAGCCTGCCCTACTCAGAGCCAATCTCACTGTCATCAACATATCTCCCCTTATTACTCCAGTCACTGTATCAATCTATCTCTTCCAGGGTCTTTCTTTCCTGCAGTGTCCCTCCATTCTCCTTGGTGTCCTTTCTCCAAGCATGGTATCTTTCTCCTGCTTGGCAACATGCCCAGAATATATTAAATGGAGCTTCAAAATCCTTGCTTCCAGAGAACAACCTGGTTTCACCCTCTCCAGGACAAACTTGTTTGCTCTATTAGCAGTCTATGCTCTGTTCAATACTCTTCTCTAGCACAATTCACAGGCATCAATTCTTCTTTTGTCATCCATTAAATCATTGTCCAGCTCTCTGATGCGTATCAAATAACTGCAAAGACCGTGATGGCCTGGATCAGCCACATATCAGGCTCTAGATGGACCTCTTTGCTCTTCAACACTCTAGAGAGGTCCCTGACAGCAGAGTTTTCTAATCCAATTAGTCTTTTGATTTCCTGGTTGCTGGTGCCAAGAGCGTTGATTGTAAAGCAAGCAAAAAACTTTAACAATCTCAATCTCTTCCCCATCTATCAGGTGCTGCCAATTGGTCTAGTGGTGAGAATCTTTTCTTAATGTTGAGTTTCAATCCAGCTGGACAATGACTAGGGATGACAGAAGGATAGAGCAGGGTTTAGGGCTATTGTACATAGAGTCACTGTGAGTAGCAGATGACTCCATGGTGCATAACAACAACAAAAATAACAACAACCATAAAGATAGATAGGCATGGAGATAGGATGCATCCCTGGTGTACTCCTTTCCTGATTTTGAACCATGCAGTGTCTTCTTGCTCTGTCTCAACAACTGCCTCCCTTTTCAGCAGGAAGTAGCTAAGAGAATACGCCATCCCCTTTTCCTTATGACTCAGGGTGAAGTCTCTCTCAGGGAGGAGTGATAGGGAATGGCAAAGGACACACTGACAAAGAAGATTAATCAGAACTGACATTGACAAGCACTGTGGCATTTGGACAAGAACACACTGGGAGGAGGGTAGAGAGAATAGTGCAACAATGAATGAATGGAAACCCAAAATCTCTGTAAATGTTTATGAAAATTAATAAAATATAGAGAAAAAAAAAAGAATAGGTTTTGCAAAAGCACAATCAAGTTTTTGTATTCTCATTCTTCTCAGAGTTAGCCACATTTTGTTTTGATCCACACAGTCAAATGCCTGCGAATGGTCAATGAAACACAGACATTGCTCTGGTACTCTCTGCTCTCAGCCAAGATCCATCTAACATTGGCTATAATGTCCCTAGTGCCGTGGCCTCTTTTAAGCACAGCCTGCACATCTGACAGTTCTCTGATGCTGTGCTGTTCTAGTTGTTTTTGTATCATTTTCAGCAGGATCTTGCTTGCATGTGATATTAATGATACTGTTTGAAGATTTCTATACTCTGCCAAGTCACTTTTTGGAATGGGAACAAATATGGATCTCTTCCAGTAAGTTGACTAGGTAGTAGTCCTCCAGATATCCTGGCACAATTTGGTGTGTGTGTCAAGGGCAGCATCTATTTCCTGAAATATGTCAATTGGTATGCCATCAACTGCTGGGCCTTGTTTTTCGCTAATTCCCTAAGAGCAGGTTGAATTTATTTCTTCATCACTGTAGTCTCTTGATCATTCATTGTTTCATGAAATTCTTCTGTGTCAGTAAATTCTTTTTGGTACAGTGACTCTGTATACTCCATCTCCTTTTAATGCTTCCTGGATCATTTCACATTTGGCCCACAGCATCCTTAAAAGTATTGCAACTTGAGGCTTAAATGTGTTCCTTAGTTCCTTCAGCTTATGAAATGATAAGTGAGTCTGGCCCTTTTGATTTTCTGACTCCAGCTCTTTGCCCATTTCATTATAAGACTCTGCTTTGTCTTCTTGCGCTGACTTTTGAAATCTTCTGTTCAGCTCCTTAACTTCCTGATTTGCTTAGCTTCTCAGTATTCTAGTGCAATATTCAGAATCTCTTCTGACATCCTGTGGGACAGATCATCCAGGAGGTTAGGCTCTGTGAGAAGGAATGTGGCATCAGGATTGGAGGAAGACTCATCAACAACCTGAGTTATGCAGATGACACAATCAAGCTTGCTGAAACTGAGGAAGACCTTAGGCATTTGCTGCAGAAGGTCAAGGACTGCAGCCTTCAATAAGGATTGAAGGTTAACATCAAGAAAACAAAGATTCTCACTACTGGGCCCACTGGCAGCATCCTGATAAATGATGAAGACATTGAGATTAACAGCTTTAGTCTGCTTGGCTCCACAATCAACACTCTTAGTAACAGCAGCCAGGAAATCAAAAGATGAATTGCATTGGGAAAATCTGCTGCCAGGGACCTTGTCAGAGTACTGAAGAGCAACGATGTCAGTCTGGAGACTAAGGTGTGCCTGATCCAGGTTACATTCTTTCATAATTACTTGCTATGTATTAGAAGGCTGGACAGAGTTGAACCCTGATCCCGGTCCCAGAGAAAAAAGGGAAATATAACTGCCAGCTAAGAAAGTGAAGGTGGAAGGAGCCTCAAAGTTCAGCCAGCCATTCCTACTAGACTTAAACATGGAAACACTTTACAGTCCAGAGGGTCAAAAAATGTCATGACAATATCTTCTAACTGAACAGAAAGGCGGCATTCAGCTTCAACTCAAAGCCACCAATAAAGACCCCTTTCCCCTCATCTCAATGTCCCTGTTTCAGCATGAAGCAGGCATAGAATCTGTGCCTTTATTCCCAAAGGGCAAACCCACAATAAAAAAAGACAATCTCTTTGTAAAAAAAAAAAAAAAAAGTTAAATAAAATAAAATACCCCTGGACTATGCCCACCATTTCCCTGTCTTTTCTGGTCCCCACGGAATCTTTCTAATCTCCTTTATTCACTCCCTTCACCCACCAATTTGTGCAACCCTGTTATTTCACCAATACCAATCCTCACCCTTCTGCTCCCACCTCTAACTCTTCCCTTGAATCCTCATATATGTTTTATTAGTTATCCTTCTATTATTACAATTAAAATAAAAAAAAAGAAAGCTGGACAATGACTAGGTATGATAGAAAGAGAACTGATGCCTTCAAGTTGTGGTGCTGGAAGAGTATTAACTATACTGTGCATTGTTAAGAGAACAAACGGTCTGTGGTGGACAGGGTGAAATCAGGCTGCTCCTTGGAGGCAAGGATTCTGAAGCTTCGTCTGACATGCTTTGAACTTGTTTCAAGGAGAGAACAGTCCTTTGAGAGGGACATAATGCTTGGCAGGGTTGAGGGATGGTGCAAGAGAAGACCCTGGATGAGATGGATTGACTCAGTAACTGAGGTAATGCAGGTGCACATGTTGAAGACTATGAGGCTGGCACAGGATAGAGCAGGGTTCAGAGATGTTTTACAAAGGGTCACTATGAGACACAAGTGACTATATGGCACTTAACAAAAACAACAGCAACATAAAGATAACCTCTTAAGTCTCAAATTTTATTGTTCCTATAGAAATAGTATTATAAAGAAAACAATGAAACTTGAGTGGTCTAGAATCAATGGCTTTGAGCTGTGGTATTGGAAAAGAGTACTGAATGTCCCATGGACTGCCATGAGAACAGTCTGTCTTGGGGAAAGTATAACCAGGGAACTTATGGTGTCATGATTTATCATTCTAAATGATTTTCCTAGCCACTGACTGACTGTGTCATGCGGATGGAAGTTAATAAGCAAATAGGGTGTGTTAGCTATCCCTAAGAGGACTGACTAGTCTTGCCAATCTACAAGGATATTAGCTAGTCTTGCCATTAAGTTGTACAAATCCAGCAGGAGAATATGAGAATGTTACTAGCAGCAAAAAAGAATCAGGCGTGCAGTGTGCATCTGTTGGAGTCAGGGATTCTTGTGCCAGCTAGACCTATGGCAGCAGCCACCATAGCCAAAGTGAAGGACCAGAGATATGACATGAGATGGAGCAGACCTTGGGACTACCACCCCATGAAGGAATCAGAGCTAAGAGCCTTTATCTAAGTTTGTTAAAAGACTGGGACTGGGGGGAGGGGGCAGGTAAGCCATAACTGGCAGAATTGAGAGCTTTGTAACATAAGCCTATGAATATATTTCAGAAGCTGTCTTGGCTGAGTAATTATATCTTGCTACCAACTGAACTCTAGCCCTTTGACTTCTTTAATATGGCTCACTGTGGTCTGCGAGCTATTGCAATGATTTCGGATGCAGTAAAGCAGTAAGATTGGTATTCAGTTGGGACATGTTTGATCTCTTAAGAACCTATTTTGTGCTGATGTTGTTGACAGGGAGAGTTCCCAACTGTGGAGTTGGTAAATATCAAGTACAGCTGCCTCATGGGGTCTGTGCTGTTTTTATAGTTCTCTTTTGAAATAGAGATGGTGGAATTCTGACTCATCCTATGGACTTGTTAAGAGGGACTAGTCTTTAGAAAAAGACATTATGTTGGGAAAGGTAGATGGTCAGAGAAAGAGGAAGACCCTCAACAAGATGGATTGCTATGGTGACTGTAACTATGGCCTTGAGCATATCAGAAATAATGGAGATGATGCAAGATAGGACAAGGTTCAGCTCTGTTGTTCAAATATGGTTTCTATGAGTCATTGTTAACCTAACAACCACAGTCCATAGGGAATTGTGCTGCTAACTCAGAAGCCACATTTCTGTATTAGTTCAAATCTACCATGGCTCCCAGAGAAAAAGAGGGCAAATTGCTCCTATGTGATTTATAGCTCCACAAATTCAATGGAGGGTAAGACGTGAATCACTTCTTACTCAACAATGAGTTTGAAATTTTTGAGGAAAAAAGGCATTTACAAATAATTTTCCAATATAAATAATCAAGATTTGCCAGCATACTTGCATAAAACAAACTGTGTATTATGGCTGCCTGACACTACTTTCGGGCAATATTTACTAAGCATACTTCATATCCAATAACTATACTTCAAATCATAAGTAATCATACTTCATGTCCAATCCAGGCCATGGTCTTTACAATTACTTGCTATGCACCAAAGAGAGGGACAATGACTAAGGATGATAGAAGAACTGCTGCCTTTGAACTGTGCAGGAGAAGAGCATTGAACATACCATGGACTGCCAGGAAAATAAACAGGTCTGTCTTGGAGGGGAAACCAAGTTTCTCCTCAGAAGCAAAGATTTTGAAGCTCTGTCTCACATGCTTTGGGCACATGGCCAGGAGAGACTGGTCCTTGGTGAAGGACATCATGCTTGGAAGGGCGAAGGGACAGCATAGGAGAGGAACACCTTGGATGAGATGGATTGACATAGTAACTGGGATAATGGGATTATGATTGTCAGAGTCAGTAAGATTGGCTCAGGATAGGGTAAAATTCAGAGCTATTGTACATAGGGTTGCTATGAGTCATAGGTAAATCGAAGGCACGTAATAACAACAATATACTTATCATGACTGTGCAGTAATAACAGCAAACAAAGTAATATTGCATAGTAACTTTCTCTACTAACAGAAAATACATAGTTCTATCTAATAAAGATACTTACATTTGAAGGTTTAAGTTTGTTAATGATTGTTGTTTTGCCACTATTGTCCAACCCAAGGCACAAAACATGAACCTCTTTCTTCTTCAGGCCAAGCAAGCATGACAGTTTGTCTAGCAATCCCATGATGTGATGCTGAAAGTTTAAAAAAAAAAAAAGCTATTATTTCCCAAAGACATTTTAAACATAGATTAAAAATTTTAATAATAAATTAAAATATCCCAAGAGAACATTATGAAAACCATGTAACACAGATTTATACTGAGTAAAGCTAGTATAAGCTGATTACTACAAAGGCGCATTAATGGAAATACAGCTTTGGCAGTTTGTAACTTCTTTTTTTTTTTTTTTTTAAGTTTGTAACTTCTGGCAACACAGACTAACACTCTTAGAGTAAGGGTGCATTTTTCATGGCAATTTATACTTCAGAAAGAACTGTGGTCAGACTTAATATTATGTAGAGTCTGCAAGTAGACTTAAGAATATCTGAGTTTGACTGCAGTCTTCTTGGGAAATGCAGAATGATAAACCCACAAAAGAGGAAGGCTTTAAAATGAAGCTTGTAAAGTAAAACACTGACCAGAAATGCAGGTATTTTGGCTTCATAATTTATGCCATTGGTAACTCTACCTGAAGAGTTATGTGTGCTCAAACTTTTTACCTAATTTTTGTATTTTGCGCCATTGTTATTATGTATCACTGAGTTGCAATCAATCAATAGCTAACCCCCTAGCAAGTTTTCAGAGGCAGTAAATTGCACAGAACATTGCCTTTCTGGTGGATTCAAACCATGTACCTTACTTATAACTAGGCAACCTGAGTTCCCTTGGTTAGCTTACTTATATCCAGTTTGAGTTTTCTATCAATAAAAACAAAGATCCTAACTGATATTTATCCTTTGCTGCTGTTGTTGTTAGGTGCCCTCCTTTCCAGTCAACTACTACTTACAGCACCCTTATGACTAATACAGTTGAACTTTGACCTATCTAGATTCATCCTCATGATCTCCAAAATGTTCAAATCTATTATTACACTTATGATGCCCACCTATCTAGTCGAGAGTCTTCAAAGGACCCACCTTGACTGACAATATGACCAAACTATGTGACCCAAAGTTTCAACATCCTTGTCTCTAACTAACAGCCTGGTTTGCAAGTCCTCCAACTCTGGTTTGTTCTTTTCGCAGTCTGTGGTTTACAGTAAATACTCTTAGCCAAACCACAACTCAAAGACATGGATTTGGTCTTCCTTTTTCATTATAAAACTTTTAGACAGCTACAAAGCAATAGAGAATACTTCGATATGGATCAGGTGTACCTTAATTTTCAACCTGACATCCTTGCTTTTTTATCACTTTAAAGAGGTCCTTGACAGCAGATTTTCCCAAAGCAACATTTCTTTTAATTTTCATTTAAGCTTTTGCCCATTGAATCCTTCAGTATTGAAACTCTCAGGGCTAGAACATGTTTTTCAGTTCAGCTTAAGAAATGTGTATAGTGTTCTTCTCTTTTGCTTTTCCAGCCCTAGCCCACTGCATATTTTATTGTAATACTTTACTCTGTCTTCTAGAGCTGCACTTTGAAATCTTCTGTTGAGCTCTCTTATTTCTTTCCTTTGTTTTGGCTTCTTTATAAGTTTCAGAGTATCATGTGACATCTATTTTGTTTTTATCATTCTTCTCTTTGTAATCACCTTTTGCTTTCTTCATAAATGAGGTCCTTAATATCATCCCACATTTCATCTGGTCTTTGGTCATTAAGGTTCAATGCATCAAACCTATTTTAAATATGGTTTTAAAATTCAGATGGGAAAGACTAACGGCCATAATTTGATTCTTGTGGATATTTTATTTTTCATTTTCTTAAGCTTCACTTTGAACTTACACATGACAACTGATGTTTAACAGTCACCTGCTGGCTTAGTTTTGATTGTTAATATTGAGCTTCTCCATTGACTCTCAACAGATGTGGTCAAGCTGATTTCCGTGTAGTTCATGAGGCGAAGTACATGTGTATGCTGTTGTTGATGTTAGGTGCTGTCAAATCACATACAACTCATAGTGACCTTATTAACAACAGATCTAAACCCTGTCCTATCCTGTGCTATCTTCATTATCTCTGACACACTTGAACCCATTACTGCTGTCACTACATCAACACATTTTATTGGGGGGGGGTCTTCCTCTCCATTGTTGATCCTCCACTTTTCTAAGCATGATATCCTTCTCCAAGGAATAGCCTCTCCTAGCAACATGCCTTAAGGAGCTCTGGTGACATAGAGTACAGTATGGGTTGGCTCTGACTCTACAGGGCACAACAACAACTTCTACAGCACCGAAGTTTAAAGGCATCACTTCTCCTTATTCACTGTCCAGTACTCAGATGCACTGAAAGTGACTGAAAAAAACATACGGTGTGAATCAGTCATCAAACTGACAACTCAGTACTTTGGAGAGGTCCCTCACAGTACACTTACCCAATGAAATACGTCTCCCGATCTCCTGACTGCTGATAGTAAAGGTTTGATTATGGATTCAAGACAGACAAAATCATTGACAATTTCAATCTTTATTATAGTGAGGACTTTGTCTTCATGTTGCAGTCCATATTGAAGGCTGTAGTTTCTGATCTTCTGTAGCAAGTAATTCAAGTCCTTCTTGCTTTCAACAAACAACACTGTGTCTTGTGCATAATGTCAACAGTTGATAAATCTTCCTCCAAACTTGATGTTACATTCTTCTTCACTGAGTCCAGCTTTTTTAATGATTTTTCTCAGCAACCGCACTGAATAGATATAGAGAAATAACACAATACTGATGCACACTCTTCCTGACTAAATTATATAGAGTTCCTTTGCTCTCTATGAACAGGAACGTCTTGGTCTAAGTATATATTTCCTATGAGCATAATTAAGAGTATAAGGACTTTTGGTTAAGAGAGCTATATTCTACAGACTACCCTACCAGAAGTCCTTTAATTAGCTATGACATATCTCAAATAGTCTATCAAGTATTATTTTATAAGAATTTTGATTACTTGTTACATTTGTAATGAAAAAGGAAGTAATAATATTTAATTTTACATTACTTTTCAACAGTAAAAATTAACAAAGATCAATTGTTTTTATTACTTTGTCCCTGAAGTGTTCACTAGCAATTCAAAGACAGAAACATTCTGAATTTAAAAAAAAGTTGCTCCTAACATACTGCTTTGTTGTTATGTGCCATTGAGTTGCTTGAAACTCATAGCGACCTTAAGTACAACAGCTCTAAACCCTGTTCTGACCCATGCCAATCTCACTGTCTCCGACACACCTATCCCCATGGCCCCAGTTACTGAATCAATCCACCCCAAAGGGTCTTCCCCTCCTGCGCTGTCACTCCACCCTCCCAAGCATGATGTCTTTCTCCAAGAACTGGTCCCTCCTTACAACACGTCCAAAGTATGTTAGATGAAGCTTCAGAATCCTTGTCTCCAAGGAACAGTCAGGTTTAACCCTCATCAAGGATGAACCTGTTTATTTTCTTAGAAGTCCACAGTATATTCAATACTTTTCTCCAACACCACAGCGCAAAGGTAACAATTCTTCTATTCTCCCTAGTCATTGTCCAGCTCTCTGATGCATAGCAAGTGATTGCAAAGACCATGGCCTGTATCAGGTGTACCTTAGGCTCCAGAATGACATTGTTGCTCTTCAGTACTTTGAAGAGGTCCCTAACAACAGACTTTTCCATTCCAACACGTCTTTTAATTTCCTGGCTGCTGGTGCCAAAAGTGTTGACTATGGAGTCAAGCAAACTAAAGCTATGAATATATTGCTTACCAGACAACAAATTTTATAGTTGTTCACACATTTTCTAAAGTCACTTAATTTAGACATGAGTTCATGAAAGAAAACATTTCAAAGACACTATCTTTAGGCCTTCCATGAGAAAACAACAAAAACTCCACTCCTCTGTATGTCATAGGAAGGATGTATAACCATATCTATATCTGGAGCTCTGATGGCCTAGTGGGTTTGGCGTTGCACCAGCAACCCAAAACCAAAAAAATTCAAACCTGCCAGATAGGCTATCTCCTCTCAAGCAATTTACAACCTCTGAAAACCCACTTAGGGTAAGCTATCAATCAATTCTGATTTGATAGCACAAGACAATAATAACAATAACATATCTATATCTACACATAACCCTCTGTCAACATTCAACTGCCACAGGGACTAGCAGTAACCACAATACACCAATGTTCCAAATATTTCCCATTACATTCCAAATCAGCACTTTCAAAGATCTTGAAACTGTTTTCATTCAACTGACTTTAATCTTCACCTAAATTCAGTAAGGCTATCATCTTATATGGTCTTTGGTATTTGTAGTGAATGCCATCCCAGACAAGGCCATCCCTTCAAAGATGTGAAGCTGCTGCATATTCCTAGAGACTTCCAAATAATTATATCTAAGAGGATGTTGAAGGGCATTCTGCTTAGGCCTCTTGTAAAACCACAATAGGAGAAAATGCAGTAGTTGAGCCTAGAATAACAGTCCAGTTCTTACTCTTCAGATGGGTTTAACTTTAGGCACTTCCATTCACCCCATTTGAATCAACTCTCACATGATGGAGATCATCACCTGATGGAGATTCCAAACTTTCTCATATCAAATCTTAATTCTCTTTAAATTTCAGATGAAGGATTAGCATTTGTAAGAAACGGGACAACTCACACAAATTCTTTAACTCTGTTATTGCTCAGGTATTTATTGTACTAAATATACTGACAGAAACACTTAGATTTCCCATTTTCCTTATAATTTTGCATAGATAAAAATTATGATCATGTCTCACATCTTTTCTCATTTTGGTTGTCTACTATAAGCACCTCGTCCTGTAGTATTTCTTCACTGTAGCTTATATTATGCCGTTATTTTTCATTTTGATTCCATAATTTGAATGTCAAATTGAAAATATTATCGGTTATATAATATAAAAGAGAATTATAGATGATGTAGTTACATTTATCAATTTTTTTCATAAACAAGTATATGATTGACAAGTGACTGCAGCAATGGACTCAAGTATGTCAGAGATGCTGAGGATGGCAAAGGATAGGACAGAGTTCAGAGCTGTTCATAGGGTTGCTATGAGTTGTACTTGACTGGACAGCACCCTACAAGGAGACGAATAAAAGAAGCATATGCAGGGATGTGTCCTATCTCCATACCTTTTCAACCTGTATGTAGATTATCCGGGAGGCTGGGCTCTATGAGGAGAAGTGTGGCGTCAGGATTGGTGGAAGATCTATTAACAATCTGCATTATGCAGATGACACAACCCTGCTTGCTGAAACTGAGGAGAACCTCATGCACTTGCTGCAGAGGGTCAAGGACTGCAGCCTTCAGTATGGACTGAGGCTCAATGTCAAGAAGACAAAGATTCTCACCACTGAACCAATTGGCAGCATCAGAATGGATGGCGAAGAGATTGAGATTGTTCACAGCTTCAGTTTGCTTGGCTCCACAGTCAACACTCTTGGCATCAGCAGCCAGGAAATCAAAAAACATATTGTGATGGGAAAGTCTGCTGTTAGGGACCTCTCTAAAGTACTCATGAGCAACGGTGTGTCTCTGGAGACTAAGGTGCATCTGATACAGGCCATGGTCTTTGCGATCACTTGTTATGCATCAGAGAGTTGGACAATGACTAGGGGGGATAGAAGGAGAATTGATGCATTTGAGCTGTGATGCTGGAGAAGAGTACTGAATGTACCATGGACTGCAAAGAAAACAGATTCATCCTAGAGAGGGTTAAACCAGGCTACTCCTTGGAGGCAAGGATTCTGGGGCTTCGTCTGACATACTTTGGACATGTTGTAAGGAGAGACCGGTCCTTGGAGAGGGACATCATGCTTGGGAGGGTGGAGGGTCAGCACAGGAAGGGAAGAACCTCTATGTGGTGGATTGATTCAGTGACTGGGGTAATCGGGATGGGTGTGTCAGAGGCAGTGCAATTGGCACAGGATAGAGCAGGGTCTAGGGCTGTTGTACATAGGGTCGCTATGAGTCGCAAGCAACTCGATGGCACATAACAACAGCAACGATGCTGTTATGTACCATCAAATCTGAATAGACTCATAGCTGACCTTTAGCAGATTTTCAGAGACAGTAAACCAAACTGAGATTGTCCACCTTTCTCTTAAGGAGCAGCTGGTGGATTCAAACTGTGTGTTCATGTTAGCAGTACAGTTTTTTACCACCAAGCCAGCAGAGTTCCCTGAAACAAGTATATGTAGCCCTATACATACTTCTATTTCTCACTCTTATTTACTATTCAATGATAATTTTCCTCTATATTACTTCCTGCATACCTGAAGGAAAGAGAAGATAACAATGCAAGCCAAGCAACATTTATTCATTATGTCCTAAGTACACTGTGAGAGATAAAATTGAAGTCTATGGTTACCTACTCCTACAGCCCTGATTGTCAATTCTGGGTAGACACTAGAATCAAAAGCTGAATCATGAATTCTAAGGTGGGATCAAGGTGCCTGTCAAAAGGTACTTAAGTGTTTCTGATGTGCAGTTCTGTTAATACCCACTAGCTTTCAGAATAAAGTTCAAACTTTTTTGGGTCCACGCTACTCACTCTCTGCAAACTAGCAATTCCAATTTTTGGTAGTTCCCAAAGAATGGTTTCCTAAGATTGCATGCAGACGGAAAAGTGAATTACGATGTTATCCACAGTTAAGGGGTGGGAAGATAAGCGGCAGGCACAGATCGTAATTATTCAGGGGAAAAAAAACCCAGCTGGAATAGCATGTTGAAAACTTTGAAAATTATTATTGGGTGCACTGTTGCACATCCTTACAACATTTAGTACACATCTGTATTCTGCTTTCAATTTTTGATGATGAAATTGCAATTACACTTTTTACACATCCTTTCACACATAAAAACCTCAAGGTTAGGCAGTATTAGAAACAAAAATCCGCTCAAACAAATCTAGTTTTCTAGGGTTCCTAAAACTCACCCCCAAAAGTCAAACTCTGTTTTTCCATCTTTCACACATTGGAAACACAAGCGGAGGGTGGTGGTGGGGGTGTGGGTATGGGTGGGTGGTTGTAGGGAGCTAAGGGCAATTTCAAAGCTGACAGAGGCAATAACTTCAAAGGTCTTAAGGTGAAGAAGTA
Organism: Elephantulus edwardii; assembly: GCF_000299155.1. Taxonomy (NCBI): domain Eukaryota; kingdom Metazoa; phylum Chordata; class Mammalia; order Macroscelidea; family Macroscelididae; genus Elephantulus; species Elephantulus edwardii. Next base: position 522,914 of record NW_006400263.1, read on the forward strand.
ACCTCCAGTGTTAAGATTATGCGGATGGGCCCAGGAACAGAAGAGGCACAGAAAAGTAGTTACTCACCAGTAGCTTTGTCTTTGGTGAGAATCTGGTCTGTGGGGCCCTTCAATCTTCTTCTCCACGATCTCACAGGATCGCCTCCTAGTCCTAAATCAATGTAGCCTCAGTTCAAGCATAAGAAGCTGCGGCAGGCACCGGGCGCGCTGCGTTCCCTTAGCAACCTAGGCTGCTTCCGGTCCCGAGACTCCGCCTCGTGGCGAGTTTTGGTGGTCCTCAGCCTCCTAGCTTTTGCATCTGTCAAGAAAGTTAAAGATTCTTCGGGGAACTATGGAAAAAATAAGGCTGCGCGGATTGAGGGGGTGAAGTGCGTTAATCCTTGAGAGCTAGCTTGTTGTCCCCTGTGGGGCATGATGGGAGTTGTAGGCACGCGCATAGCCTGCTGGGAAAAATGTGGCTGCTGCGTTGGTATCTTCGCTCTGTAGGCGAGTTTTTAGATGCTGTTTTCTCATGCTCTCGCAGGAATATTCTCTCGCAGGGACAGGCTGGGGTGTCGAGAACGCTAAGTGGTCTCTGCTTTGTTGTTGGCACGGGCACAACCTGTAGCAACAACTGCAGAACACGATTGTGCTCACTTGAACGAGCTTTGAGTTCCTTCCCAGCCCTTGCAGGGACTCGCCTCCCAGCTCTGTGAATCTGGAAAAGTTAAGCTATAAATGTAGTTGGGGAGAAGAGGTAAACTGGCCTAGAAAAGCAAATACCCAGCATCGTGAAAGTGTGTTTGCATCCCTGCTTCTCAGTTGACTGGTCTCCCTCATTTCCATTAGACATAATCTTGTGTAATTAGATTACTGTCTCCAGAATCAGATTGGCAGATGGTCAGGAAAGGAATTAATAATCTGAATACTTAAAATTAGTTACCTTCTTAAATTGCAATGGGATTTTATAGTAGTAAACTTTCCTCTAAATTGGAAATAATTGAAGACGTAACATTTTTTCAAGTTTTTGGCAACAGGCATCAGATGAAGTAAATGAAAAAACAAAACACCACACAAAATACAAACAACAAGGTAAAATAAAAAAAAACAAAACAAAAAACCCACACCAAATAAAACACACCCCACCTCCAAAACCACCACTTGTCAACATTGCAATTGATCTGACTATAAGGTTGCAGGGCTGGCTCCAAAGTAGAGGCCCTCTCTTACAGCTGAGTTTCACATTGTCTTACAAGGAAATTGGGGAAAGGGATGTTTACAGTTGTTTTTTTACAAGATTGGGAACTGAGCTGGGGTCTTAGATAATTATTCCTGCAAAATGGCGGTAGAGCAGTTTCTTACCCTTAACAGAGAAACAGCCAGCTACTGCTTCCTGTGGTTGGATCATTTCAGTGGCTATTCTGGGAAAGGAAGAGAGAGCAGCTCCCCAGCCCTAGCACTAACCTCATCAGTATTACTTAAAGTGTTTCAGATTTTCATGTCTGAATTTCCTTATTTGCTCTGGTTCTGGGACCCTCAGGAAAATGGATCAACCTTGACTGCAACAATGGGTTTGAGAATTAGCAGAGATCATGAGGATGATCAGGACAGGACAGAAGGTTGTTCACAGGATCATTAGGAGCCATGACCAACTCAGTAGACACCTAACATCAATAGAAATCCTCTATCTGTCTTGCAGTTGACCTTGCAACTGTTACCAAGGCTATAATGCAAAAGAGGAGACTACCCATCTTTCTTTTCAGGAGTACCTGGTGGATTCAGCCAGAGAGGCACTGTTTTAGAGTTAATAGCTAAACTTCCTATGGGCTTAAGGGAGCCTCCTTAGCTAGTTTTGTCTCAGTTGTCTAGTATTGCTATAACAAAAATATAAATGGCTATCTTAAATGGACACATTTTTTCTCACAGTTTTAGAGGCTCAAAACTCATTGTTGTCAAATCCAAAGCAACTGATAGCTGATCCTCTCGTGGATTTTCCCAGCCTGTGAGTCACAAGGAGATTTCCCGTCTTTCTTCTTCCCCCTGCTGGTAGATTTGAACCACCAAAGGTGCCACCTTTGGCCTAGCAGGACTACTTCCTAAGAACTGGCCCACCACAGATCCCCAAGAGTGTAGAATTTTTAATTCAGTACGTTAGTTCTATAGAAATGCTTTCTCATTCTGTTGGCCCTAAGGGAAGCTTCTTGCTGATTCCTTGTAGCTTCCTATGTCTTGGCCTCTATGTTATCCAGCTTGCTGATTTGCTTTTTAAATCTCTTCTATTTCAAAAAAGAGTTGACTCAAAACATACCCTAGACTAATCCTGACTCATTAACATAACAAATGCAACTGCTTCCCAAATGTGATTATAATTTTAGGCATGCAGGCAATGCTTATGGAAGTAACTCCTAGATCAAAGGGCATGTTGCAATGGGCACATCCACTGCCAAGGATCTCTTTAAAGCGTAAAGATGGTATTTTGAGAACTAAGGTTCACTTAGAACTAAGGTGCACCATGGCCTCAAGCCATGGTGTCTCTGATCACCTAATGTGCTTGTAAAACCTGGACAATAAATAAGGAAATCTGAAGACTACTTGATTCCTTTGAATGATGTTTTTGGTAAAGACTATTGAGTGATACTATGAACTGTACAAAACATTAAAACAAAATGTGATGTTAGTTAAGGAATTATTGTTCAAAAAGGGTTCCCTAGTCATTGAATAACTTTGACATGTTTATGGGTGGGAATATGGAAATACTGATAAAGGGATTCGCTAGTCTCACCAATTCACAAGAGGGTTGGCTCGTCTCACCATTTAATTGCATGAATCCAGCAACAAAATCTGAGAACCTCATCAAGCCTAAAGCTGCAAGGCTTAATGCTGAGACACCTGAAATTGTATTTCAGAAGCTGTCCTGACTAAGTGATGGTATCTTACTGCCATCTTGAATTATATGTACTTTTGACTTCCCCATATTGTAAGGAGGGACAGGTCCTTAAAGAGGGACATCATGCTTGGGAGGGTGGAGGTCCCTCCCAAGGTGCAGGAGGGGAAGACCCTCTAGGAGGTGGATTGATTCAGTGACTGGGGTAATCGGGATGGGTGTGTCAGAGGCAGTGTCATTGGCACAGGACAGAGCAGGGTTTAGGGCTGTTGTACATAGGGTCACTATGAGTCACAAGCGACTTGACGGCCTGGGAAGCTCTGGTGGCCTAGTGGCAAGAAGCTGCACTGCAATCATGAAGGCATGGTTTGAGGCTCTGCGGGAGAGGATGGGAAATCTGCCATGCAATTAACTGCCTCTGGAAATCCACGAGAGGGTCAGTTATATTAGTTCTGATTCTGCAGTATACAACAACAACAGTGGGGTTCTGTGTGGTCTGTGAGCTTTCACAATGGATTTTGGACCCAGTAAAGTAGTTAAGATTGGTGTTGGGATGAGTAGAAAGAGGTATGGGAGACATATCTGTCTTATGGGAATTGGTTCTGTGTTGTTGATATTGACAGGGACAGTTCCATTTATCACTGAGGAGTTGATAAAGCTCAGATATGGCTATCCCCAGGCAGTCCTTCCTCTTTTCACACTAAACAAACAAAACCCACCAACACACACAACCCTATCTGCCATGGAGAAGTCCAGGCAGAGTGCTCTTTAGAAGTGAGAGAGGTGAAACCTTGTCTCACATATATTATTAGGCTGTCATTAGGAAAGGCAAGTTCTTGAAAAAAAACATGAAACTTGGCTATTATTGTTGTGTGTGCATCTTCAAGTCAGAACCAGCTCATAGCTGACCCTCGAGTAAGTTTTCAGAGGCAGTCAATCTCCTAGAAGATGGTCCGTCCTTCTATGGAGCCAACTGGTGGATTCAAACATTTTGTCTTTGAAATTGTAACACAGCTTCTAAAGGAAAGACTTCGGTGAGAAGGATTGAAACAATAGTTGCAACAATGAGTTTAGGTACAGCAGAAATTGTGTGGATGGTGCAAGATGGGATAGGACTTTGTTCTCCTGTAAATTAGATGACAATTACTCAGAGCTGACTCAAGGGCACCTAACAGCAACAACATGTTCTTGTTGTGTTAGGTGCTGTGGAGTCAAGTATGACTCATAGTGACCCTATGAACAACAGATCTGAACCCTGAACTATTCTGTACCATCAAACATTTCCTAACATACTAAAGCCCATTGCAGCAGTAGCTGTGTTAATCTGCCTGATTGAGGGTCGTCCTCTCCTTTCCTGATGACCCTCCACCCTTCCAAGTATCATGTCCCTCTCCAAGGAATAGTCCCTGCCACGTTCCAGCCCCGCCAGCGGGATAAAGGAAAACACGACACTGGGATTCATTGCAGTTCGATACTTCTTTATTCTGGTAACAGCGCTTTTTTTTTTTTTTTTTTTTTACC
>NW_006400263.1:527418-529779 GCF_000299155.1 Elephantulus edwardii
ATTGGTCTATAACTTCCTATTCCTATTGGCCTATAACTACTTATTCCTATTGGTCTATAACTACTTATTCCTATTGGTCTATACTTACTTATTCCTATTGGTCTATACTTAACTCTAACTCTCCAATCAATTTTTGCCACAATTGCCGTTGCCATTCATGCTTCCTGACACGTCAGCACCTGCAGCTCCTGCAAGTCCCTCCTAAGAACATGCCCAAAGTAGGTGAGGCAAAGCCTCATTATCCTTACCTCCAAAGAGCATTTCATCTGTACCCTCTCCAAGACATTTTTTTGTTGTTGTTCTTTTGGCCATCCATGTGATGTTCAGTGCTCTTCTCCAGCACCACAACTCAAAGACATCAATTTTTGTCATCTTTTATTTATTATCCAGCTCTCAGATGCATAGTGTATGTATATATATACACACACACACACACTATGTATTTTTGAGAGACACAATAAAATCCAGAACAACTACCAGACCGGTTCTATGGTCAGTTAATTATTTTGATTTATTAATTGGATTAGAGTGGAAAACAGACTAGATAGGCATACAAAAATTATAATTGGGGCAGTAGGGAGATTGGTATTTGCCCTCTTAGATTTAGAAATATGATTATGTAATTTTAACAGTGCAGGGGAAGGTGGGGGGAAATGTGTTTTTGGCTGTTGTAACAGAAGCAGGAGTGGCATCTACTTCCTAAACATCTTGCCTCTGGAAACTCTATGAACTTTGAGAAATGACAATAGCTATAGAAAGGCTTCAGGTGTTTTGTTCATAGAGTTGCTATGAATCATGCTCAACTAGATGGCAATCAACAACAACAACAACAAAAGAGAACAAAACACAGAAGCCCCAATATTCAAAGGTACATTTACCAATGTCCTTATAAACTATGGAATCATATTCACCCTTACTGTGTGACCGTAGGTAAATTATTACCTCTCTGTGTTTCAGTTACCTTACCACAACAGAAATTATATTTATTTCAGCTGGCGTTTGTGAAGACTAAATGGGCAATAGACATAGAAATATTTGCCAGTAAGAAATCAATAAACAAATTCTTTTCTTTTGTGCTAAGTTTTTATTATAGAACTAATATTTGACCCCATTCTAAATGAGATAATTTTATTTCTCACTCCAAATGCAGTTTACAGTGAAATGCTGACCACTTTTCCTTGTACCTGGGCATTTTGAAACTCTTTGGTAAGGGATTAAAGTCAGTTTGGTTATAATCAATGTCGTAGATTGAGTTGTGTCTCCCTAAAATACAAGTAATGATCTTCTTTGGTAGAGATAAAATGAAGGGCGGCTTGCAGTGACCCTTACTATCATCACAGCCTTTATTTGATGTAAAGGAAGATTCCTTAGGGTTTGATCTGTAATCCCTTATATCTCACTAGAAATAAAAGGGGATGAAAGTGAACTAAGAAGAAGGGATTTATCTTTTATCAGGACTTTTAAAAAAAAAATTCAGACCCTCTGTTCAGTGAAGCTCCTTGAAGCCAGGGAAGATCGAGGCACATGGAGATCTCTAAGAAATCCCTGGTCTATAGATACTGGAGACAACCAGAACTTTCCTCCATTGTTTGCAGAGAAAGCAGGCCTTCCCTAGAGCTGGCACGTTGGGTGTGGTCAACTATCACAGAAAAAGTGCATCCAGGGGGCTCCTTATTGTCCTGGATGGTGAAACATCATCTCACATACTTTGGACATTATGTAAAGAGGTACTATTCCTTGGAAAAAGACATCATGCAGAGAAAAGGTCAACAAAAGAGAGGAAGACCCTTAATGAGATGGTTTGATGCAATGACCATAACAATGAGCTCGAATGATAAGAATGATGCATGATAGGACAAGGTTCAGATCTTTTTGTTTATAAGTGGTTATAAGTCAAAGTCAGCTTCACAGTACCTTACAAAAATAGTTTCCTAAACTAGAAGAGAACAACTTCCTGTTTGTTAATGTCATCCATTTTGTGGATCTTTGTTCAAGCAGCACTAAATAAGTAAGACAGCCGGAATGTAATGTTTACTTTCCTGGAGATAAGTAAGCAATTTATGTTCGAGAAAATTTTTGTGGAAAGAATTTCTTCCCCTTGGGAGCTGATGTTACTGACCTGATGGGTGAATCTTACTTTTGTTTGGTACAAAAATAATGGAATCAAAATTGAATGAATTGAGTGAATTAGCAATAAGACACTCACCTTCTCAGTTAACTTAGGCAGCCACATATATTTGTTGTTATTTTTAAATTACCTAACAATTTATGAAATTGTTCTGTAGTTTCCACATTCGGTTGGGTCGCCTTTCTTTGGGATAGGAACAAATATCGATCTCTTCCAGTCAGTTGGCCAAGTGG
>NW_006400263.1:533268-534093 GCF_000299155.1 Elephantulus edwardii
CTGCTTTGTGGAAGAAAGATGGACAATTTCCTCCCATGCCAGTTACTGCCTTTGAAAACCCACTGGAGTATCAGCTGTTCAAGGCACAAGGATTTGATGGTAAACAACAAGAGTCTATGTGGATCCATGGAGGGCATATGGACCCCGAAATGATTGTCTTTATGTAACTTTTAAACTTTAAATGCCTGAAGTCTCCTTAAAACCAAGCGATAATTGAATCTTAACTGTGACAAAGTCTGTTTAGAGTACTATAAGGAGATTTTTTTTTAAATTATTCTTAAGAATGACCTATATGGGACTTAACTGACAATAGTCATTCAAGAAGAGAATAGCTAAGAACTATCTGAGGCACAGTAAGTTTATGTAAGTGTGAAAGGAAAAACTCAGAGGTTGAGAATGTTTTTCTGTGAAAATTGCCGACAACTGCAAAACAAAACTTGGGGAATAAAAATAACCGAAATATTTCATACGATTGAACCAATTGCTTGAATGCTTTACCCACTGACACTGCCTGCAAGAATCCACTACGCTTTGTGTGTGCCTTACCCTGAAACCCTAGGAGAAAGACTTTATACAGAAACTAAAATTTTTTTGGAAAATCACGTACGGCTTTTGCACAAGAGGGTTCTGGAGTCCGAAGAACAAGTGCTCGTCATGTATCACAAGTATTGGGAAGAATATAGCAAGGGTGCCGGCTATATGGATGGCTTATATAGATAACTCAACACTCAGTTTATAAGAAGAATAAACTGACAGAAGCTGACCTTCAATATGGCTGTGGTGGTGTAGATATGAATGAACCACTTATGGAAATAGGAGAGTTAG
>NW_006400264.1:0-3255 GCF_000299155.1 Elephantulus edwardii
TGGGGGTCGCGGATCAGAGATGCAGGCGGGTGTCCCGATTCAAGTCCACTCCCACCGTTCACTCCATAACATTCTTAAAGCCTTCTTCTTTTTGCTTCTTCCTATTCTGAGTTCCAATTATGAACATGTTATTTCTCTTGATTGTGTCCCAAATTATTCTTAGGCTTTCTTAATTTTCCTTCCTATTTAATTCTTAATTTTACCTCTAATAGATCAATGCTGTGAGCTCTATTTCACTTATTCTGTGTCTCCTCACCTCACATCTACTCATCTGTCCTTCCAAGTTATTGACAGGTCCTGGTATTCTGGATTGCTCTTTCTTGTTTTTCTAGAATTTCTTACCTCATTTCTTTTATATATGTTGTCTTGAATTGTTTTTCTTTAAAGTTCCTCTTGACTTTTGCCTGTAGAATTCCATATTTCTTTGACTCTTTCTTTTTCACATTTTAAATACACAACCACTGTTCTTTTGAATTCCATATCATAACAGTACATCATACTTTCCACTTTTAGGAAAACCATTGGTTCTGTGTTTTGATCACTTTGGGGGGTGTTACATCTTGTTTTAGCTTTGTGTAGGGTGTGAGATAATATTTTTTCCATGTCATTGCTGTGACAGAGTTTGTCTTGCCTAGGACCTTAGTGGCCTAGTGTCAAGAAGCTGCAATGCAATCCTGAAGGCATGTGGTCCAAGGCCACCAGCTGCTCCACGGGAGAAGAATAGGCTGTCTCCTCCCAGGCAATTAACTGCCTCTGAAAACCCGCAATAAGGTCTGCTATGGATTAGTTCTGACTTGACGGTACACAGCAACAACAACAAGGGCCTTAGTAGGTGCTGGATCTGACAACCTTGCCTGGGGAGCTCAGCACTGCAGATAAGGGATGGGTAACTCACTCTGCCTAAATATCTCTATGGCCCCTGAGCTCTTGGGAAGACTTGCTTCAGTTGGGGAACTCAACAGTCTATTAGGGAAGGGGAGAACAACTCACTCTGCCTGTAATGGGGAACCTATTGTTTCTGTTCCTTTCTCTCTGGTCCCACAGCTTAGTTCCCTGAGGCTATAGAGGCCATTAGGAAAGGAACTCATTCTGTTTTGGTCAAGGGCAGCTCAAGAAGGCAAAGCAAAGTATTATAATGTAATGTGAAAAGGGCTGGTGTTAGAAAACCAAAAAAGGAAATTCTACTTAGTGTGTTTCAAGCTGAAAGAACTGAATTTAAAAAAAAGTCAATTAACAAGTTGCATTACTGAAGGAACACGGAGAAGTTGTTGATTTTTTTTAAAAAGTGAATTAAGGGCTTGGTGCATAGTACCTGGAAAAATGATGTACTGAGTAAATGTCAAATGCCACATTTTGAAGCAAAAAAAATTTGTCTTTCAATATGGATCACATTTATATCAAGAAGAAGGAAAAAAGCATCAGGATAGATTGAAAGAAGTTTGAAGTTGTCAACGACTTTTATCTTGATTGTGTCCACATTCAATATTCATGATACCAACAGTCAAGAAATCAAAAGTATTGCATTGGGTATATCTACTGTCTCAAAACAACTGTGAGGTATCATCTCACCCCAGTAAGAATAGCAAAATTTAACAGAATAGCAAGCAATGAATGCTGGCGAGGTTGTGGAGAAACTGGAAACCTTATTCACTGTTGGTGGAAGTATAAAATGGTGCAACCACTGTGGAAGGTGGTGTGGAACTTTTTCAAAAAGTTGCAAATAGAGATACCATTTGACCCAGTATTTCCATTACTGGGAATATACCCATAAAGAAACCAGAACTACCACCTAAGCAGATATATGCACACCCATGTTTATCACGGCTTTGTTCACAATAGCAAGGAGCTGGAAACAACCTAAGTGCCCATCAACAAAGATGGATAGAGAAACTGTGGTATATTCACACAATGGAATACTATGCTGCATTGAAAAACAAGGAACTCATAAAATATTATTCAAAATCGGTGACCCTGGAAGACATTATGCTGAGTGAAATACCTCAGTCACAAAAGGACAAATACTGAATGCCACTGTTGCAAAACTGGACTGACATTGAGGTTGCGGGGAGACTGAGAAAGATGGGATAAATAATGTATACTGCATTGAAACAGAAGAGGGAGAAAACTATTTAAAAGGGCTATGTGATTAGGTATTATTGTGATGACAGGAATCCAGAACGAAGGCTGCATATTGGGTAAATCTATTGTCAAGTAACTCTCTAAGGTATTAAGTAGACATAATGTTGGTTAAAAGTCTAAGATGCAAGCTGTGAGGGAGAGAAGGAACTGAAACTTTTCTGGGAAAAGGTCCCTCCACTTGAGTATCCCTGCCACTGCGGAGCTATCCCAGAGACTAAACAGGAAAACAGAGTTTAGGACAGAGAATCACAAGGAGGAGAAAGACTCACTTTCTCAGCAGGGAGGCTAAGCTGCAAGAAAGAAGGCTGACTTGAAACCTCCCTGGACACAGACTGCTTAAGTTGACACCCCTAATCTCACACCACGTCAAAGACAAAGGAAGACATTAAACTTTAGGAGTGAAAATGCCATCAAGTGGGATACTCTTCTCCAGAGGCAACACTTTCAGGTGTGAGGAACAAAAGGGACTAAAATTCCCCTGGGGAAATATTTCTCCATTTAAGGATCCCTGTTGTTGCAAAGCCATCCCAAGGACCAAAGAGGATAATAGTGTTTAAGATAGGGAGCAACAAGCAGGGGAAGACTCACTTTCTCAGCTGGTATTCTGATCTGTGAGAAGAGAGCCGACTTGAAATGGTACTGGGCAGAAACTGCCTAAGTGGAGCACATGGTCTTGGACCACTCAGCCACTCTACAGGCAAAAGAGGACAATAGAGTTTGGGAGAGGGGACTACAATAAGTAGAGATTGCTGCAGAGAGGCATTGCAGAACTGAAGGAATCTGAAGGACTTTAGGAAAGGCAAATTTTTCTTTTTTTTAAAAAAAAAAGACTTCCAGTAGAGTAGTAACCTTATAGATTGAACATTTTAAGTATTAAATCAATAATACCATAAAGATATCAACAACTTACATCATAATCTTATCAAAACCTTAAGCAGACATCCTAGAAACAGACTAACATTTATCAAGAACTTCACATAATGTCAAGAAAGCAGAAGACAGCTCAAAAACTGCAGGAAACACAAATTAAGCTTTCTCCAAAAAAAGCACAGCATATTGCAGACTCGATGAATAACCCAGAATCAGGAAGGCAGAAAATTATATATCTACATCTCT
>NW_006400264.1:4554-9150 GCF_000299155.1 Elephantulus edwardii
GTAGGAGGGGAAGACCCTCTATGAGATGGATTGATTCAGTGACTGGGGTAATCGGAATGGGTGTGTCAGAGGCGGTGCAGTTGGCGCAGGATAGAGCAGGGTTTAGGGCTGTTGTGCATAGGGTCGCTATGAGTCGCAAGTGACTCGACGGCACATAACAACAACAACAACCCTAGAGGCAGCAAACAAGAAGAAATATACTGATGTGGAGTTATTTGAACAGCTCTAAAAGGAGGTGTAAATGATGGAAGAAAAAAAAAAATAGAAGCCATTAAGAAACCAAATACTCCAGAGACAGGAGACCAGAAGAAATATATTAGTGAGGAAGTACTTGAACAACTATGGAAGAAAATGCAAACCATGGAGAATGAATTCAAACTATAGATAAAGAAGTATGAGAAATTTAAAAAAAAATCATACAAGACAGAGAAGGTATAGCCAACACAGTACTGGAAATAACAGAAATGCATGAAAATGCAATTAATAATATTAAGGCTGAAAATGCAGAAGTGTCCAACATGCTGGAGAGACAGAAAAGTAGAAGAGACGGAACATAGAAGTAGTTACCTGGGAGTAAAGAACCTCAATGGAAGCAAAGTAGAATAAAAATCAGAGATGAGGTATTAAATAAGAAAGAAAGAAGAAAATATTATAATCATGTAGGAAGACATCACAAGGATAATAATGTTATTCGAATTCTAAAACACGAGGGGGAAGAAATATCACTGGGAAAACCGTGGACGAAGTAGGAGAAGAAACCTTCCCAGGTGTTATGAAGAAAGGAGAAATCTATATTCAAGAATGTCAGCAAGTTTAAAATAGACTAGACTCAAGAAGGAAAACATCAAGACATATAAAATCAGCATGAGAAAAACAGAGTCACCTATAAAGGATAAGCAATTAGAATAAGTTCTGATTTCTCAGCAGAAACCATGAGAACAAACACAAGAGAATGGCATATAAAAGAAAATGGAGAGAATACAATTGCCAACCAAGGATCCTGTACTCAGGAAAGCTCTCCATCAAACAGGAAGGAGAAACTAAGTCCTTTCCAGATAAGATGGAACTTAAGGAAAACAAGACCAAGTCTACAAGGCATTTTATTGGAAGTCCTTCACACAGAGACACCAAAGGAAAGTAGATGGATCGTAATAACAGAAACAACAAAAAATGAAACAGCAAAATGGCAACAATGAAACCTGGTCTGTCAATAATCACACTAATGTGAATGGACTAATAGCACAAATCAAGGGAGAAAGAGTGGAAGAATGGATAAGAAAACAAAGCCCATCAATATGTTGTTTACAGAAGACACATCTAAGAAATGAGTAGAAAGAAAAAAAAAATCAGACTAGGAGAAAAAAATCAAGAAAATTTTGTTCACAAAAAAGCAGGAGTGATGATACTAATACAATAATAGTGACAATAATAATAAAATAGACTTGAGAATAAAAAGCATCTTCCAAGATAAAGAAGGAAACTGTATAATGATTAAAGGCACAGTAGATCAAGAAGACATAATCTATGCACTGAATTATTGTTGTTATGTGCCATTGAGTCACTTGCGACTCATAGTAACCCTATGAATAAGAGATCTAAACTATTCTGTGCCAACCTAGCCATCTCAAACGCACTGATTCCCACCACTCCAGTCACAGAATTGATCCATCTCATCGACTGTCTTCCTCTCCTGCGTCGCCCATCCACTCTGCCAAACATGAAGTCCCTCTCCAAGGACCGCCTTGCAACATGCCCAAAGTATGTCAGACAAAGCTTCAGAATCCTTGCCTCCAAGGAGCCACCCGGTTTAACCCTTTCCAGGACAAATCTGTTTGTTTTCCTAGCAGTCCATGGTATTCTCAATACTCTTCTCCAGCACCACAGCTCAAAGGCATCAATACTCCTTCTATCATCCCTATTCACTGTCCCACTCTCCGACGCATTGCACGTAATTGCAAAGACTGTAGCCTGGATCAGGCACACGTTAGTCTCCAGCCTGACATCGTTGCACTTCAGTACTCTAGAGAGGTCTCTCACAGCTGACTTTCCCAATGCAATTGATCTCCGGATTTCATGGCTGCTGTTACGAAGAGTGGTGACTGTGCGAAAAAAGTAAACTAAAGCTATTAACTATCTCAATCTCTTTATCATCTATCATGATGTTACCAATCTACTCAGTGGTGAGAATCTTTGTTTTCTTGATATTGAGCTTCAATCCATATTGAAGACTGCAGTCCTTAACCTTCTGCAGCAAGCGCTTCAGGTCCTCCTCAGTTTCAGGGAGCATAACGCAGTTTCATCTGCATAACGCAGGTTGTTGATGACTTTTCCACAAATCCTGATGCCACATTCCTCCTCGTACAGCCCAGCATCCCAGATGATCGGTTCTGCATACAGATTGAAAAGATATGGAGACAAAATAGAACCCTGATGGACCCCTTTCTTGATTTTGAACCATCCAGTGTCTCCCTGCTCTGTTCTGAGAAGTGCATCTGGGTTCAAGTACAGGTTTCGCATTAGCACAATCAAATGTTCTGGGATTCCCATTCTTCTCAGAGTCAGCCATAGCTTGTTGTGATCCACACAGTCAAAAGCCTGCATTGTCAATGAAGCACAGATAGACATTCTTCTGGTATTATCTGCTTTCTGCCAAGATTCATCTTACTATAATATCCCTAGTACCGTGACCTCTTCTAAATCCAGGCTGCACATCTGGCAGTTCTCTGCTGACAGATTGTTCCAAATGTTTTTGGGTAGTTTTCAGTAGAGTCTTGCTTGCATGTGATGTCAATGATATTGTTCAATAATTTCCACACACTCTGTTGGGTCACCTTTTTTTGGAATGGGAACAAATATCGATCTCTTCCAGTCAGTTGGCCAGCTGGTTGTCCTCCAGATTTCCTGGCACAACTTAGTGAGCATATCCAGGGCAGCGTCTGTTTGTTGAAATCAATCAGTTGGTATGCAGTCAACTCCTGGAGCCTTGGTTTTTGCCAAGTCCTTCATAGCAACTTGAACTTCCTCCTTCATCACCACAGGTTCTTGCTCATATGTTATTTCATGAAATTCCTCTGTGTCAGCCAATTCCTTCTGATACAGTGACTCTGTGTACTCCTTCCATCTTCTTTTTATACTTCCTGGATCATTCAACATTCTACCCAAACTATCTTTAAGTATTGCCACCCGTGGCTTGAATTTGTTTTTCAACTCCTTCAGCTTAAGAAACGCTGAGCGAGTCCGGCCCTTTTGATTTTCTGACTCCAGCTCTCTGCACATTTCATTATAGTATCTTGCTTTGTCGTCCCGAGCTGCCTTTTGAAATTTTCTATTCAGCTCTTTTGATTTCTTGATTTCTTCCTTTAGCTTTGGCTTCTCAGCCCTCTAATGCAATACAGAGTCTCATCTGACATTCATCTTGGTCTTTTCTTCTTCTTTAGCCTTTGTAATGATCTTTTGCATTCTTCATGGACGATTTTCTTGATATCCTCCCAGAGCTCATTTTGTCTATACTCATTGGTGCTCAAGGCCTCAAACCTGTTCCTGCGATGGTTTTGAAATTCGAGTGGGACAGACTTAAGGTAAAATCTTGGTTCCCGTGGACTTGACTTAATTTTCCTCAAATTCAGCTTGAATTTGCATATGAGTAGCTTCATCTGATATATTTTGTACAAGTGTCAGAGACAATATGATTGGCACAAGATAGAGCAGGGTTTAGGGCCTTTGTACATAGGGTCACTATGAGTTGCAGGCAACTCGAGAGCACATAACAACAACAACAACATACTTTTATAAATTTGAAAACCTAGAGAAAATGGACAAATTTCTTGAAACTCATAGCCTACTCAGATTGACACAGATAGGTGTAGAATGCTTGAATAGACCCATCACAAAAGAAAACATTGATCATGTCATAAAAAGACTGCCCCACAAAAAAAGCCCTGGAACAGATGGCTTCACTGCTGAATTCAACCAAAAATTCAGAGAGGATTGATTCCCAAGTCTACTTAAATTATTTTTAAAAAGACAAAAAAAGGAACACTCCCAGAGTCATTCTATGAAGCAAGCATAACCCTAATACCAGAATCAGGCAAATGTATTACTAAAGAAAGAAAATTACTGACAAACATCCCTCAAGAACATAGTTGCAAAAACCCTTAACAAAGTTCTGGCCAATAGAATCAAAGCTTATCTTAACTACACTGACTCCTTTTCTCCATGCCTTTTCTGCCTACATCTTTCTTCTCAGTTGTAGGACTTTTTTATATTTTTTTATATTAAGTTGATTTTCATGAAAGTTTACAGAGACTTTGTATTTCCATTCATTCATCCTTGCACTTCTCTCCCTGCCTACCCCTCCCCCCATTTTCTTTTTGAAAAGTTGTTGTTGTTATTGTTGTTATGTGCCGTTGAGTCGTTTCCGACTCATAGTGACCCTATGCACAACAGCCCTAAACCCTGCTCTATCCTGCGCCAACCGCACCTCCTCTGACACACCCATTCCGATTACCCCAGTCACTGAATCAATCCATCTCATAGAGGGTCTTCCCCTCCTGCGCTGTCCCTCCACCCTCCCAAGCATGATGTCCCTCTCCAAGG
>NW_006400264.1:9375-10739 GCF_000299155.1 Elephantulus edwardii
CTCTTTTATAACAGTGTCATTATGCCATATTTCTTTTTTGTGACTGAGATATTTTACTCAGCATAATATCCTCCAGGGTCAACCATGAATTCCTTGTTTTTCAATGCTGCATAGTATCCCATTGTAAAGCCCAGAGACGAATACTGGAATTTCAGGGACATATTTGAAGTTCAAAAATCCATTCCAAAGCTTCTTGAATCTTGCTGTGCTAGTTATGGTCTTTAGGAGTCTTTATCTGTCATTTTACTCTAATTAATACACAAAACTGAAGAGAATCTATGTATAAGTAAGCAAAGTCCTCTGATACATTTTTGCCTATCAATGCTTTTTGGCCTTCATAATGACTCACATTTCTCATCTTGTAGATAAATAATCTTATCCTTCATCAGTTTATTTTCTTCAGAAGATGTCCAGGTTATTTTATAGGTATAGTGGTTCTGATTAATTTCCAGATAATAATATTGGAAGTATTTCCAGGTACCTCCTTACTCACATTCAGGTGACTCTGATTCATGTAGAAAATGAGAATATAATCAGAGCCACATTGCACCAGCCATTTCATTGAGACTTGCATATAGGCTATAAGGAGCCCATAAAGGCAAAGAGTATTTACATACACTTTCCAGGGCCTTGTCACACTCTCTAGAGTAGAAAATGTGAGAGAGAGAAACCAGACATGCAAGATAAACTCATCTAGGAGCTACAGTGGCAGGGGCAGACCCTTTAGAGACTTATGTACTTCAACTACCCATCCAATACACTTTGAGGGTCCCCATGACCTTTTGTTTTCTGCAGCTGTCATCAATAAGAACCAAAAGTAAAGTTCAAGTTCTTTTTGCTTCTTGTAATAATGTTTTTTAGTTTTCTTTGAACAGATCCTTTGTGCTTCTGGTTAGGTTTCTTGTTGTTGTTGTTATGTGCCGTCTAGTCACTTGCGATTCATGGCGACCATATGTACAACAGCCCTAAACTCTGCTCTGTCCTGTGCCAATCGCACTACCTCTGACACTCCCATCCCGATTACCCCAATCACTAAATCAACCCACCTCATAGAGGGCCTTCCTCTCCTGCACTATCCCTCTACCCTACCAAGCATGATGTCCTTCTCCAAGGACCGGTCTCTCCTTACAACATGTCCAAAGTATGTTAGACAGAGCATCAGAATCCTTGCCTCCAGGGAACCACCCGGTTTAACCCTTTCGAGGATGAATTTGTTATCCTAGCAGTAATATTCTTCTCCACTCTCAATATTCTTCTCCAGCACCACAGCTCAAAGGCATAAATTCTCCTTCTATCCTCCTTGGTCATTGTCCAACTCTCTGATGCATAACAAGTGATTGCAAAGACCATGGCCTGTATCAGAT
>NW_006400264.1:12249-17984 GCF_000299155.1 Elephantulus edwardii
GTGAATAATCCAATTGAAAAATGGGCACAGGATATGAACAGACACTTCACCAAGGAAGACATTCAGATGGCCAACAAGCACATGAAGAAATGTTTTGAGAGAGATGCAAATCAAGACAACCATGAGATATCATCTCACTCCAGTAAGACTAGCAAAATTTAGCAAATACGTTTTTTAAGAGACGTAAACGCAGGCTATATACATGGATTTCTCTTTGTTACTGTAGAGAAATCCAACTGATTTTTGTATGTTGGTCTTGTATCCTGTCACTTTGCCGAATTGGTCATCTATGTCCAGTAGCTTTCTTGCTGAGTCCTTAGGGTTTTCTAAGTAAATTATCCTATCAGTTGCATAGAGAGATAATTTTACCTCCTCTTCATCAAGTTGGATATTTCTTATTTCCTTCTCCTGCCTTATTGTTATCACTAAGACTGCCAATAGAAGTTGAATAGGTTGAGAGGGGATAGTGGGCATCCATGCCTAGTTCCTGTTCTCAAGGGGAATGCCTTTAATCTCTCTCCTTTGAGAGAAATATTGGCTCTCGGGTTTGTGTATATATTTTTACTATGTTGAAGAAATTCCCCTCTAATTCTGTTTTGTTGAGTGTTTTAATCAGGAAATAGTGTTGGAGTTTGTCAAAAGTCTTTTCTGCATCAACTGATAGGATCATGTGGTTCTTGTTCTTTGCTTTGTTAATGTGATGAATTACACTGATTGTTTTTCTTATGTTGATCCATCCTTTCATACCTGTTATGAATCCCACTTGGTCATGTAGATTTTTTTTATGTATCAATGGATTCTATTAGCCAGGATTTTATCCAGGATTTTTGCATCTATGTTCATGAGAGATATTGGCCTATAGTTTTGTATTTTGATGGTCTCTTTACCTGGTTTTGGTATCAAGGATGTGTTTGCATAATAGAATTAGTCTGGGAGAATTCCATCTTTTCTATTTTCTGAAATAATTTATGTAGGATTGGTGACAGTTCTTCTGTGAGTATTTGATTGAATTCACTTGTAAAGCCACCTGGTTAAGGACTTTTTTGGCTGGAATTTGTTGTATTACCTTTTCAATTTCTTCTTTTGTAATAGGTCTGTTCAGGTGGTCAATATAGGGTGATGTCAGTTTAGGTAGGTTGTTAATTTCTAAGTATTTGTACATTTTATCTAGTTTTTTCATATTGGTTTGAGTACAATTTTTCATAATATTGCAATGTTAGCCTTTTTATTTTAGTTGCTTCTGTTGTGACATTGTCCATTTCATCTCTTATTAGTATTTTTGTCTTTCCTTCTTTTCTTTTTTTATCCTTTTTTATCTTTTTTTTGTACACAATCCCCTCCCCCACCCCGCACATCTCCACCCCTACCCCAAGTATACTCCACTCTGCAACCCTCATTCCGGACTCTTATGATAATCATAATGCCCTAAAATATATTAATTTTAAACTGTTCTCTCCCTCATTGGCTTCAACGCAGTAAACATAATTTTCCTTCTTTTCTTTTGTTAGTTTTGCTTGTAGTTTGTCCATCTTATTGATCTTTTCAAGGAAGAAACTCTTTGCTTTGTTGATGGTTTCAGTTGTTTGTTTTGTTTTGTTTTCTATTTCATTTATTTCTGCTCTAGTTTTTATAATTTCAGTTATTTTAGAAGGTGTCAGGTTTTCTTGCTATTCTTTTATACTTTGTTGGAGATGTTGGCTTAGATAGTCAATGGTCACTTTTCCTGCCTTTTGATATGTTTGCTTATTTCTATAAATTGACCTCTTGTTACTACTTTGGCTGTTTCCCAGAGGTTTTCGTAAGTGGTGTTTTCATTGTCATTTGTTTCGAGAACCTTTTTAATTTCATTTTTTTCTAGTACCCACTCATGTTCAAGCAAGGTCTTGCTCAGCTTCCAAATGTATGGGTTTTTTTCTCCTTTATCCTCATGTTATTAATTTCTAATTTTGCAGCATTGTGATCTGAGGAAATACTTTGTATTATTTCTATGTCCTTGAATTTATTGATGCTTGTCTTGTGACCTAAAATAGGATCTATTCTGGAGCATGTTCCATGCATATTGGAGAAGAAGGTATACTGTGTTTTAGGAGGGTGCATTAGCCTATAAATATCCATGACGTCAAGTTAGTTTATTGTGTGGTTTCATTCTTCAGCATCTTTGTTCAGTTATTTTTTTCCCCCTGATCGTTCTACCTGTTCTTGAGAGTGGTGTATTGAAATCTCCAACTATTACAGCATTGTTGCCTATTTCCTTTTTCAATTTTGTTAATGTTTGTTTTATATATTTTGCAGGTCTTTCATTTGGTGCTAGATATTTATTATTGTTATGTCCTCCTGTTCTATTGACACTTTAAGCATTACGTAGTGACCTTCCTGCTTTTTTTTAGGTTGCCATTTGCTTGGTATATTTTTTGCATCCTTATCTTTTCAGTCTTTCTTTATCTTAATTTTTCAGCTGTGTCTCTTGTAGACAGCAGATTGATGGATTTGATTTTTTATCCAATCTTCTACTCTTCTTTTCTTCAGTGGTGCATTCAAACTATTCACATTCAGTGTGATTATTGAAAGGTAGGGTTTTATTGCTATCATTTTGTTCAGTTCTTTTTGAAGTTGTTGCTTGTTACTTTGGTCCATGCTGCTTTCTGTCATAAGAAGGACATCTCTCAGTGTTTCCTGCAACACTGGTCTTGTTTTTACAAACTCTCTTAGATTCTGTTTTTCTGAGAATATCTTGATCTCTCCTTCATATTTGATGGATAATTTTGCTAGGTACAGTATTCTTGGTTGACAGTTGTGTTTGATATATGTCCTTCCACTCTCTTCTTGCCTGTATGTTTTCTGCTGAGAAATCGACACTTAATCTTATCTGCTCTCCCTTATATACTCTTTGTTTCTCCCTTACTGCTTTCAGGATTCTCTCCTTATCTTTGGTTCTGGCAAATTTAACTCTGATAGGCCTTGATGTTTTCTTTTCGGGGTCTGTTCTATATGGTGTTTGCTCAGCTTCTTGAATGTATATTCTCTCATTCTTTATTATGCCTGAAATATTTTCCTCTAGTAATTCTTCCACAACTTTTTTGTGCTTTTACTTGCTTCTGCCTGTTCTGGGATTCCAATGATGCACATGGTCTTACATGTACAATGTGGAACAACTAATGGATGAAAATTGGACTTCTCTGTAAATATTTATTTAAAGTACAATTAAAATGATATATGTATTCTTCTGGTATTCTCCGCTTTCACCCAGGATCTGTCTGACATCAGCAATGATATCCCTGGTTCCATAGCCTTTTCTAAAACCAGCCTGCATATCCAGTAGTTCCCTATCAAGGTACTGTTCTAGCTGCTTTTGAAGAATCTTCAACAATATTTTACTTGCATGAGACATTAATGTTATTGTTTTATAATTTCCACATTCTGTTGGGTCACTTTTCTTGGAATAGGGGCACATATCTTCTAGTCAGTCAGCCAGGTAGTTATCCTTCAACTTTCCTGGCATAAACTTGTAAGCACCTCCTGAGCTCTAGCTATCAGTTCAAACATATCAATCATCGATTAATGTGGCTCTATATTTTTGCTAGTACCTCTAGTGTTGCTTGAACTTCATCTTTCATCACCACTGGCTCTTGTTCATATGGCTCTTCTTGAAATTTTACCTTGTCAATCAATTATTTTTAGTATAGTGATTCTGTGTTTTCTTTCCATCTTGTTTTGATGCTTCTGGGATTGTTCAAGATTGTGCCCAAAGCAGCTTTCAGTATTACAACTTGAGGCGTTAATTTGTTTTTCAGTTCCATCAGTTTGAGAAATACTGACTGAGTTCTTCACTTTTTATTTTATGACTCCAGTTCTTTGTAAATTTTACTATAATACTTTTCTTTTTCTGCTTGAGCTGCCTTTTGAAATCTTCTGCTCAGCTTTTTCACTTTTATCATCTCTTTCTTTTGCATTGGCTTCTCAGTGCTCTAATGGAATTTTCATAGTCTCTGTTGGCATTCATTTTGGTTTCTTTCTTCTTCCTCCTTCTTTGTAATGATCTTTTGCTCTCATCAAGATAATATTTTTGGGCAGAGCACCAACGTGGGTGCAAAGTGACAACACACGTGTAGAGCAGCGACGTGGGTGATCTGATGTGCTGAGGATTGGTGATTTGGCAGCTTAACATCCGTGAACAGACCACCAAACCCGTGCCACCGTGAGTGCCCAAGTCCCATGATCCCACCCCTAGAGGCACCCCAGCCCCGTGCCCTCACCCCTGTAAACACTCCAGGGACACTAGAGTCCTTATGCTGCACAGAGACCAACCAACACAGTATGACATGGACAGTAGGCTCTTGAATCAGAACTTTTATTGGAACAACTTGTTTAAGAGCTACAGGAACACAAAGTTGCACTGTGGGCCTGACCATTGCAGGAAGCCACCAGCTGAGCTGCTGCGGGACCAATCTGGCAGGAGAAATGTTGGTGAATATGGGCTGAGTTCTATTAAGTCCCACTAAGACACAGTGGGTCATTTGGAGTTTGAATGAATTTTTCTGTGCCCCAACCCATGACCAGGAAGGCCAGTAGGATCCTGGCTGGGTTTTCTTGGGTACCAACAATTGCCTGGGAGAGCACCCAAGGGTGAGCTCACTGGTGGAAATTTGGCTGAGCTCTCTTAGGCCATGCCAACTGGCTAGGAACAAGTGTGCCAGTGGAAATTTGACTGATATTTGTGGACACCACAGACCAGAAAGAGGTGAGTGGGTCTGTGGGAATTTGACTGAGCTTTCTCAGGTCCCACTGGACCCAGGACCCTGCTTGGGCAAGGGCCGCTGTTCGAGGGCACCTGGGTAAGTGCCACTGGGCAGGGACTACTGAGTGAAAACCACTGGGTGGGATACAGACAGATGGAATTTGAGTAGGGACAGCAGTCTTGAGTACTCCCAGAAAGCTGAGGTCTGAGTGAGTTCTCCTAAGTGGTTGCACCGTTCCTGTGGTTGCCCCACCCTCATGCCTGCTACATCACATTCGCCTCCACACCTGTGACTCCATGTCTAGTCAATCAACTTATCTTTAATCCAGAGCACCTTGGCCTGTCTTACCAACAAGAGGTTGCTCTCACAGTTTCTGAACTGACATATCCCTGAAGTCAGAAATTCAGAGAAACACACAAGTGGGGTACCTGTCCAACTGCTCTCTAGAGCATTGTCTTCAGTTCAGTAACATATCAATGTCTCGAAGAAAGCAAGCTATCCCACACAATACACAAGCACAAAGCAAGATGTCACCCCAAAATTGTGATACAGTATCAATGGAATTCGTGAAGTGAGAAAGTCTGATGGAACTTTCTGACAAAGAATTTAAAAGAACAATGAGTATTTTCAATGGATGAAAGACAAACTTGAAAATTACAGGATACTACAATAAAAAGTTGTACAAAGTTGTATGTACTATGTACAACTTTTTATTGTAGTATCCTGTAATTTTCAAGTTTGTCTTTCATCCATTGAAAATACTCATTGTTCTTTTAAATTCCTTGTCAGAAAGTTCCATCAGACTTTCTCACTTCACGAAGTCCATTGATAGTGTCACAATTTTGGGGTGACATCTTGCTTTGGGCTTGTGTATTGTGAAGAGCAATGGTGTCTCTCTGGAGACTTAGGTGCGTCTGATACAGGCCATGGTCTTCGCAATCACTTGTTATGCATCAGAGAGTTGGACAATGACCAGGGAGGATAGAAGGAGAATTGATG
>NW_006400264.1:18209-24333 GCF_000299155.1 Elephantulus edwardii
TGATTCAGTGACTGGGATAATTGGGATGGGAGTGTCAGAGACAGTGCAACTGGCACAGGACAGAGCGGAGTTTAGGGCTGTTGTACATAGGGTCGTTATGAGTCGCAGGCAACTCGACGGCACATAACAACAATAACAACAACAACAACAACAACAATAAAAAGCCAGGAGGAACTAAAAAAAATTCATAACAATGCAGACAAAACAAACGACACATTAATGGCGCTGGAAAAACAAAAGACTGTGTTCCAAAATATGGGGTCCAATGTTTCAGATGCAGTAAACATGATGGAGGGACACATGAGCAGAGTTGAAGAGATGGAACACAGAACCAGTGAAATAGAAGATACAACTGTCACCACTGATCTACTAGAGAAAAAAGCAAACTCAAAAAGAAAGAAAAAGAAGAAAACCTAAGGATAATGTGGGACACCATCAAGAGAAATAACATGTGCATCATTGGAATTCCAGAACAGGTAGAAATAAGTAAAGTCACCGAAAAAGTTGTGGATGAATTACTAGTTGAAAACTTCCCAGGTAAAATGAAGAATGAAACAATATATATATTCAAGAAACTGAGTGAACACCATATAAAACAAACACCAAAAGAAAAACACCAAAGTATATCATAGTTAAATTTGCCAGAGCCAAAGATAAGGAGAAATTTCTAAAAGCAACAAGGGAAAAACAAAGAGTAACTATAAGGGAGAGCAGATAAGATTGCCGATTTCACATCAGAAAACATACAAGCAAGAAGAGGGTGGAAGGACATATATCAAACACTCAAAGAACACAAATGTCAATCAAGAATACTGTACCTAGCAAAATTATCCATCAAATATGAAGGAGAGATCAAGATATCCTCAGAAAAACAGAACCTAAGGGAGTTTGTAAAAACAAGACCAGTGTTGCAGGAAACACTGAGAGATGTCCTTCTTTCAGAGGTACGACAGAGAGCAGCATGGACCAAAGTAACTATCAACAAAACCAAAAGGAATTCAACAAAATGATAGCAATAAAACCCTGCCTTTCACTAATCACACTGAATGTGAATGGTTTGAATGCAACACCGAAGAGAAGAGTAGCAGATTGGATAAAAACCCAAAAATCCATCAATCTGCTGTCTACAAGAGACACAGCTGAATAATGAAGGTAAAGAATGACTAAAAATAGGGAGCTCTGGTGGCCTAGTGGTAAGGAGCTGCAAGTACAATCCCAGAGGCGCACGGTTCGAATCCACCAGATGCTCTGCCGGGGAAGGAGGAACAATCTCCTCCTGTACCAGTCAGATCTGATTTGATGGTACACTTACACAAAAATAATAAAATTAAAAAAAAAAAAAGAATGACTAAAAATAAAGGGATGGAGGGAAAAGATACCACACAAATGACAACTAGAAAAAAGCAGAACAAGCAATATTAATCTCTGAGAAAATAAATTTCAAAGTAAAAACCATCACAAAGGACAAGGAAGGTCACTACATAATGCTGAAAGGGTCAATAGAACAAGAGGACATAGCATTAATAAATATTTATGCACCAAATGAAAGACCTGCAAAATATATAAAACAAACATTAACAAAACTGAAAAAGGAAATAGGCAACAATCCTATAATAATAGTTGGAGACTTCAATATACCACCCTCAAGAGTAGATATAACTACCAGGGGGGGAAAAAAAAACTGAACAAAGATGATCAAGAATGAAACCACACAATAAACCAACTTGAGGGTTGAGGGAAGACAGAAAAGTAGGGGAGGAATGATGTATATTGCATTGATACAAATGATATATAGAACTGTTTAAAAGGGATATATGAATGGGTATTCTTGTCATTATAGAATTCCAGAGTGAACGCTATATAGTGGAATGGACTTGGAGCGGGAGGGATGGCATAACAATGAAAGAAGTTTTCTTTTACTTTTCAAGGAGTAGAGTGAATGGGGGAAATGGAGGGAGATAAGTGCAACAATGAATGACTGGAAACCCTAAGTCTCTGTAAACTTTCATTAAAATTAATTTTAAAAATGAAATAAAAAGGATAATATCTTTGATATCCTCCTACAGTTCTTGTGGTCTTCAGTCATGGGTGTTCAATGCCTCAGACCTGTTCTTCCAATGATTCTTAAACTGGTTTAGGGTCAAAGTCATGTTTTGGCTCCTGTGGAGTAGTTTTAATTTTCTTCAGCTTCAGTTTAAATTTTAACATGAATAAATTGATGATTGTTCCACAATCAAGACCTGGTCAAGTTTTCACTACAGATACTGTGTTTCTTCAGACTTTTTTGACAATATTTGAATAATAATCTTATTAATAGAACTTCCTTGTATATGTATGTATAATATCCTATCACTCACATTGTATTTCAGTTTAGACCATGACATTTTCTTTTTAACTATGAATGCAACACCACTTTCTCTGTTTTTCACAGTATACCATGTGATTATTTAATTCAAAGTGGCAAAATTAAAATTCATCAGGGCAGTAAACAAGAAATGTTGGCAAGAATGTGGACAGATTGTAACTTTCATTCACTGCTGGTGGGAATGTAAAATGGTACAATCACTGTGGAAAGTCATCTGAAGCCTTCTCAAAAAGTTGGAAATAGACATATCATATGACTCCACTCTCCCAGTATTGGAAATACATTCTAAAGAAACCAGAACCGTGACATACACTGGCATTTGCACACTCATGTTCACTGCAGCATTGTTCACAATGAAAAGAGATACAAGCAGTCTAAGTGCCTGTCAATAGAGGAATGTATAGAAAAACTGCGATGCATTCATACAATGAAACGTTATACAGCTCTGAAAAACAATGAAATTGTAAAACACTACAAAACATGAAAAAAATTGGAAGTTTGCTGAATGGAATATCTCAGTCACAAAAGGTCTGAAATACAAATATTGTATCAGACCACCATTATAAAAATAGAATGGACATGGAAGTCGGGGAGGAGAGCAGGAAATGAATGGCTAGATAATGAAAACTACACTGGAATAGGTGAAGGGAAGGACTATCTGAAAGGAATTGATGATTAGACATTATGTTATTGTTGTGTACCATCACAAAAACAATATATTGTCTAATCATATAATGTACACTACACTGGAATAGGAAGAGAAGGACTAACTGAAATAATGAAGGTAAAGATTGTCTGAAAGGAATAAATAATTAGACAACAATATGTTATAATAATTTGGAACAAGACACACATTACAAAGTGAACTGCAGAGAAAGTGAGAGAAATATGTATCAATGAAAACTGAAAACCCATCATTTCTGTAAACTTTCATATATAACAATAAACATTAAAGTCTAAGGTGCAATTGGCCGAAGCTCTATCATTTTCTTTTTTATAAAGTTGTATTTTAATATAAAAGATATGGAGACAGGACACACCCTTGATGCACATACTTCCCAGTTTTGAACCATACAGTGTTTCCTTGCTCTGTTCTGACGACTGCCTCCTGGTCCAAGTACAGGTTTCACATAAGCACAATCAAGTGTTTTGGGATTCCCATTCTTCTCAGAGTCAGCTACAGTTTATTGTGATCCACATAGTCAAATGCCATTGAATAGTCAATGAAACAGAGAGAGACATTCCTCTGGTACTCTCTGCTTTCAGCCAAGATCCATCTGACATTAGCTATAATATCCCTAGTGCCATGGTCTCTTCTAAATCCAACCTGCACTTCAGACAGTTCTCTGTTGATGTGCTGTTCCAGTTGTTTTTGGATAATCTTCAGCAGAATCTTGCTTGCATGTAATATCAATGATACTGTTTGATAATGTCCACACTCATACACCTTTCTTTGGAAAGGGACCAAATATAGATCTCTTCCAGTCAGTTGGCCAGGTAGTTGTTCTCCAGATTTCTTAGCACAACTTGGTGAACACATCCAGGCTAGTGTCTGATTGTTGAAATATGTCAATCTGTATGCCATCAATTCCTGGGGCCTTGTTTTTTGCCAATTCTTTTAGAGCAGCTTGAACTTCTTCCTTCTTCACCATAGGCTCTTGCTCATATGTTGTTTCATGAAATTCTTTTGTGTCCACCAATTCCTTTTGGTACAATTACTCTGTATACTCTTTCCATCTTCTTTTAATGCTTCCTAGATCATTTAATATTCTGTCTAAAGCATCCTTGAGGTTTGAATTTGTTCTTCAGTTTCTTCAGCTTAAGAAATGCTGAGTGAGTTTGGCCTTTTTTATTCTCTGACTCCAGCTCATTGCACATTTCATTGTAATACATTGTCTTCCTGAGCTGCCCTCTGGAAGCTTCTGTTCAATTCCTTAATATCTTGATTTCTTTCCTTTGCTTTGGCTTCTCGGCACTCCAGTGTATTTAGAGTTTCTTCTGACATCCACCTTGGTCTTTTCTTCCTCCTCTGTCTTTGTAATGACCTTTTGCATTCCTCCTGGATGATATTCTTGATATTCTCCCACAGCTCATCTGGTCTTTGCTCATTAATGTGCAAGGCCTCAAACCTGTTACTGAGATGGTTTTGAAATTCAGGTGGGATAGACTCAAGGTCAAATGTTGGTTCCTGTGGACTTGATTTAATTTTCCTCAGCTTCAGTTTGAACTTCCATATGAGTAGTTGGTGGTCTGTTCCACAATCAGCACCTGGCCGAGTTCTCACAAATGATATTGAGCTTATGCAGCAAGTCTTTCCACATATGTAATAGATCTGATTTCTATGCATACTATCAGGGGATATCCATATGTATAGCCTGTGTTTGTTTCTTATAAAATGTATTTGCGATGAATAAGTTATTGATTGTGCAAAAATTTATCATTCTATCTCCAGCTTCATTTCTGTCACCAAGTCCATCTTTTCCAAGTGCTGATCCTCCTTCTCTATTCCCAACTTTTGTATTCCAGTCAATCATTATTATTAATGCATTTTGATTGCATGTTTGATCAATCTCTGACTGAAAAAGTTGGTAGAAATCTTCTGTTTCCTCCTCTTTGGCTGTGGTTGTTGATGCATATATTTGAATGATGGTGGTATTCACTGGACTTCCTTGTATGTGTATGCATATTATTCTGCCACTCACAGCATTGTATTTCAAGAAGGATCTAGAAATGACTTTCTTTAACTATGAAAACAACCCCATTTTTTCTTACCTTTTCATCTTCAGCATAGTAGATCATATGATTCTCTGACTCAAAATGTCGCATGCCAGTCCACCTAATTTCACCAATACCTAGTATGACAATATGTATACATTCCATTTCTTTCTTAACAATATCCAATTTTCCTACATTCATGGAACATGTTCCTTTAACCAGAACCTGCTTGCAGCTATTCCTCCTTCTATTTATTTCCATACTTGAGGGCTCAGCCTTAGTTTCCATATCTGCTAGTCTAAGTGTGCTCTGTAGTACATAGGGTTTTCAAAGACCTGCCATTTTGGAAGTGGGTAGCCAATCCTTCTTCTGAGTCTGTCTTAATTTGATTGCTCAGATTTAGAAAATTATCTGACAGACAAGCATTTTACAGAGAAAAGCAGATTATAGATATTTCCCAGTAGTAGGAAAAAACCAATATATTCCGTGTTGTCCCCATCCTTGCCAGGTGTTTTTGGAGCCACCCCTTTCGCTGTTTCAACAGCATTTACATCTACTCCCACCTATCCAGCCCTTGATGTGATGGCCTATATGTCAATCTTTCTGGGCTTCTGCGATTCCTAATACCTCAAGCTTCTGCCAGTTTCTTCCTCTGCGGGCAGTATCTCTTGACTTCAGGAATTTTGAACATTTGCTCCAGGATTGACTTCTTTGTGCCTTAGGACATCTTCTCCTCCATTTATGCTAGAAGAATTTCCCAGGGGAGGTTGATGAATTCTATAGATTTGGCATATAATGTTGGAGGCTGGGCTCTATGAGAAGACATGTGGCATCAGGATTGAAGCTAGACTCATCAACAATCTGCATTATGCAGATGACAGAATCTTGCTTGCTGAAACTGAGGAGGACTTGAAGCGCTTGCTGCAGAAGGTCAAAGACTGCAGCCTTCAATACGGATTGAAGTTCAACATCAAGAAAACAAAGATTCTCAACACTGTGCCGATTGGCAGCATCTTGATAGATGATGAAGAGACTGAGATTGTT